>NW_026129700.1:177500-477500 GCF_022985175.1 Labeo rohita | reverse complement strand
TCCAAATTTCATTGTAAAAGCCTCTGTAAAATGGTCATGACTGTTCTGCTATTTTAACCGATTTGAGACAGATTGGTTAACAAGCCAGGAATGTCACTGGGTTGACATCGAATTTGGCCAGGGGCTTCGTTCCACATCAAGAGATGCTCAAGCCTGTTAACAGATTATGTACTGACAAATATGAAATTGTGCTAAAACATTAACCAACATCACAGATCCAAAATTTTTCCGAAACTTGTTTTGTCGTGAATATACAGTATGGCATTTTGCTCTTTTATTTATTTATTTATTTATTTATTTATACTTACTGCATATTCATGCTTTTCATGCGTTCCCTGGGAATTAAACCCATTACCTTTGCATTGCTTTCTGTAGTTTGTTTCCTTGTTTGTTTTTTGTTTACTTGCATTTTATCCAGAGTTACATTGCTTTGAAGGCAATTCATTTTATCAGTTCATGCATCTGAATGAATCAAACCCATTACCTTTGCATTGCTACAGAAACATACTTTAGTTTGTTTGCTTGTTTTGTTTACTTACATTTTTTAATCAAATTGACTTGCATTCAAGGCATACATTTTATCAGTTCATGCATTCACTGGGAATCAAACCCATTACCTTTGCATTGCTACAGAAACATACATTTTTTTTGTTTTGTTTTGTTTTGTTTTGTTTTTTTAATCCAAAGTGACTTACATTGCATTCATGGAATACATTTCATCAGTTCATGCATTCCCTGGGAATCAAACCCATCACCTTTGCACTTCTACAGAAACATACTTTTGTTTGTTTGTTTGTTTTGTTTACGTGCATTTTATCCAAAGTTACTTAAATTGCATTTAAAGCATACATTTTATCAGTTCATGCATTCACTGGGAATCAAACCCATTACCTTTGCATTACTACATTTTTGTTGTTTTGTTTTGTTGTGCATTTTTTTTAGTCGAAAGTGACTTACATTCATGGAATACATTTTGTCAGTTCATGCATTACATTGAGTGCGCTTACATATACATCTATGTATACTTACATGTACAACAATGATGACTTATAAGAGTGACAAAAGATGATGTTTACATGATTTGTTTAAACTTTTTATGACCTTTCCCTGACAAAGCAACGTAGCTTAAGATGTTTACATGGCCATATATTTTGTTGGGTTACTAAGCATAATTGGTCTAACGTTGTGCATGTAATCTAGAAAATAACAAAACAAGCACTAGATGATAGGTCCAGCTGATTTTATGCGCTAACACTTGAGTGATAATGAGCATTCATGGCATCAGTTTAGCGTGCATGCACATCACTATTCTAGAGCTCATTACAAATTTAAATTGACATAAAAATGGCATGCTCTTCATTTTTACTGTCTCAATACAAATTATAATGACAAAATGACAAAGTAGTTGTACATTGTACATTTCTGTTCGTCTGAGAGCCAAACCCATACAGTCTCCTCATTATCAGCTCGGTCCATGTGGTTCAACTTTTCACCCTTCTCTTCTCAGTGGGGCCCGAAAGCTAACACAAACACACACCTGTGTTCTATTAGGACATCAAGCCATCCATCCCAATAGCCAAAGATAGCACTATCTCAATCAGTGGGAACACTGGTAGCTGCAGAGCTTCCCTGTGAGTAAACATATGAAGCTATGGTTGAAGGGAGGGTCATGTTGCAGACAATTCATGAGGAAAAATACCATACTGAGTATTTCTTCCTTTCAGGAGCAGCACCATATTGTCACCATATTTTAGCCTGCAGCCTCCAGACTCACAGCTGAAGTGATCGGATTCTTCTCAGAGGCTTTAGTTTCATGCATAGTTTGTATTAATAGAAAAAGAGATCAATGGCTAAAGGCTTAACCTTTGGGTCTTTAAAAAAATCATTAAAGGAATAGTTAACGCAGGCCTTTTTTTTTTTTCATCAGAACAGATTTGGAGAAATTTAGCATTACATCACTTGCTTAACAATGGATCATCTGCAATAAATGGGTGCTGTCAGAATAAGAGCTCTAAAGTTTAGCGGCTGATAAAACATCTCAGTAATCTAGAACATGACGGTCCATCAAATAACGTCTTGTGAAGTGAAAAGCTGCATGTTTGTAAGAAACAAATTTATTATTAAGATGTTTTTAACTTCAAACCATTTCTTCTAGCTAAAATATGAGTCCTCATTCCATAAAATTGCTTTCTCCAGTGAAAAAGTAATTTCGCCTGAATCGGGAGAAATATGCACAGATAGCACAGTTTACAATCTAAAACAGTCCAAAACTAATATGTTGGTGGATTTTAAGGTTAATTGATGGACTGAAGTTGTGTGGATTGCTTGTGGATTATTGTGATGTTTTTATCAGCTGTTTGAACTCTCATTCTGACGGCACCCATTCACTGCAGAGGATCTATTGGTGAGCAAGTCATGTAATGTTACATTTCTTCAAATCTGTTCCAGTGAAGAAACAGTCATCTATATCTTAAATGGCCTGAGAGTAAGTAAACATTCAGCTTATTTCAGTTCTGGGTGCCCTGTTTCTCTAGGACTCCTTTTCAGTGCTTTCGCAGTACTGAGACAATGTGGTTTTTAAACGTTGTCAGTCAAATTCAGTTTGTCATCGTATGTCCTCCTACTTAACCTCTGACCCACTGACCCAAAAATGGGTCTCACATTGGTCTCCAGTGAGGTTTTCAGGAAAGTTGAAGTAGATGCTGTCAATGGAAAGAGACTCTGGGGAGCAGGGATGTCTAGTCACCACTGTGGGAACTAATACCACACTAACACCATGGATTATGAGAGGATTAAATGCTTGGATGTAATTGATTGCTTTCGCTCACTGCACGTTGTAACTCAAGGTGTCAGAGTATGATAGCACTATGGAATGCTGTCTTTTGGGAGTAGGGCACAAGTGTAGATTATCTTCTAGATTTTTTCATTATTATTTATTAATAATATTGCTATTTATCATCTAAATTACTTGTTTATATTTTATGTTTTTGTTTAAATAATTAAAAAAAAATAGTCTAGAAGGTAAATATATTTTAATAAAAACATTGTATTTATTTTTTTATTTATTACAAATTAAGTAAATGCTTTTAATAAGATAATATAAAATATTATCTCCTAGAGTTCTTGTTTATGTCATTAAATTATTTATTTTAACTCACTGATTAACTCATAAAACCACTAGTTTTATTTCTTAAAATTATATATTCAAAAGTTTTTTTTTTTTTAATATATATGATATAAAACAATTTAAATATAAATTGTTTTCATGCAGATTTATATTTATTTTAAACAGAAGGCTGTCTTTTGGGAGTAGGGCAGTAGATTTTTTTATTATTATTTATTAATAATTAATAAATATTTATATATATGTATATATATATATATATATATATATATATATATATATGATTTTTATTTATTTATTTACATAAAATTATATATTTATAATCATCTAAATTGCTTGTTTATATTTTGTTTTGTTTTTAAATAATTGCAATTTTTATAAAATAAGTAGTCTAGAAGGTAAATATATTGTATTAAAAACATGTATTTATTTATCTATAACAAAATTAAGTCAATTTTTAAAAATTAAATAATATATTTATTATCTTCTAGAGTTCTTGTTTGTTTGTCATTAAATTATTTATTTTACATTTTTAATAAAATATTTTTATTTAATAAAAATATTTATTTTTAATAATTTAAAATAAATATATAAATATAAGTAAATATTTTAAAGTTTTAATGAATAAAATAATAATTTATTATCTTCTATGTTACTTGTTCATGTTTTATTTCTTCGTTTAAATCTTTAACTCATTTTAAATAAAAGTTTTTATTTAGAAATGTCCTAGATTACAAGTATTATTTATCTATTTATTAAAATTATACATCGAAAAGTTATTTTTAAAATATATATAATATAAAACATTTAAAAATTAAGTTGTTTTCCTGCAGATTTATATTTATTTTAAAGGAATAAATGGAATGCTGTCCTTTAGGAGTAGGACATAGTAGGGAGTAGTGAAGATTATCTTCTAGATTTTTAAATTATTATATATTTAAAATTATTATTTATTAATTTATATATATAAATAGCATTATATATATTATGTATACTGGTGTGTATATATATATATATGTGTGTGTGTATATATATATATATATATATATATATATATATATATATATATATATATATATATATATATATATATATATATATATATATATATATATATATATATATATATATATATATATATATATATATATATAATATATATTTATTTATTTTATTTTATTTTTTAATGAATAAAATAATAGATTTATTATCTTCTAGGTTACTTCATGTTTTATTTGTTTAAATTTTTTTAACTCATTTTAAATATTTTAAACATTTTTTATTTAAATTTTATTTAAATATTTATTAAAATTATATATGCAAAAGTTTTTTTTTATAATATATATGATATAAACCATTTAAATTTAAGTTGTTTTCATACTGATTTATATTTATTTTTAAGGGCAAGTTGTAGGGCCCCTTGTTTGTACATAATCATAGTTTCACATAAAAAACATAAGCATTACAGAACTACTAACTTGATGAATATCAGTATCAACTTTAATCTTCATCAGGTGTTGAATAATCAAGTTAGCTAGTTCTTTGGCGCTTTTAGACCAGATGACCAGCTTTCTGATCAGATATGTTTGCGAGAGAGACCATCACAACAACATCAATAATGAGTGCCCACCTAAGACTAGATACTGGGCAGATGAGGCAGCAGACACTAAAGGAGAGACATTTATCTAGGCCTGCAGAGGGCAGAGAGTGTTGGAAAGGAGGCCTGGAGAGATTTCACGCTCCTGGCTGTCCAGATGATTTGTGCCGACCCAGAGCTGAAAGCACAGCTACTTGCTGAGAAACGCTCCCAATGGGTTAAACTGATGCAGATGTATCTTAATGCCACACAGACACACACTCATTGTGCGGCAAACTGATATTCACACACTCTCTCACAGACTTCGGACATGTCCCAGACATCACATGCGAAGCACCACACAACAGACGTATCGTTTTATTTCAGTCAGATTCAACAAACTTCCTCCTAAAGTGATCAAATGTTTTATTTATTACTTTTTAATTAGACTATTTTCATCATACCTCTTCACTGATTGTTTTAGAAAAAAAATCAATACTGATTTGGCATCCTTTACAAATCCTTCGCAATCCAATCAAGTGATCTATTTACTTAGTCAGGGCTTAAACATGAAAACAGCACTCAGTTGCTTTGCATCAAAAGAATGTGTGTACACATCAAATAAATAATTACGCTCCTTGTTTTTTGGGTGCTCAATAACCTCATTTAAGATCCAAAAAAAAATATTTATTTAACATTTTCATCAATAGAAGACCTAGTTCAATATGGACAGCCAATTTTCAGTTTAATAATACATTATTGATAATTAGTCTGTATCTTAAAGGGATAGTTCACCCAAGAATGAACATGCTATCTTGTTCCAGACCTAATTTTGAAAAAAAAAACAAAACAAAACTGTAGGCTATCCAGTGTTGTTTAAAAAATTACTTTAAACATAAAGGTTCCAAATATGTGTTTTTGCAGTGATGCTGATTCCGAAAAAGAACCTAGATTTAACATTTTTTAAAATTACTTTAAACATAAAGGTTCTAAATATGTTTTGCAAAGATGCTGATTCCGAAAAGAACCTTCATTTATTTATTTATTCTTAAAGGAATAGTTCACCCAAAAATGAAAATTGGCTGAAAATGTATTCACTCTCAGGCCATCAAAGATGTAGATGAGTTTGTTCGTCATTAGAACAGGTTTAGAGAAATTTACATCTTTACATCACTTGCTCACCAGTGGATCCTCTGCAGTGAATGGGTGCCGTCAGAATGAGAGTCCAAACAGCTGATAAAAACATCACAATAATCTACAAGTAATCCACACCACTCCATTCCATCAATTAATGTCTTATGAAATGAGACGTTTTCATTTTAGGAAATTATTCCTATAAAAGAACCATATTTTTCTTTGTGCAAAGAACATTTCAATATAAGGAACCTTTTTGCAAAGAAAAAAGGGTTCATTTGATGTTAAAGGTTCTTCATGGAACCATAGATGCCAATAAAGTACGGTGCAATTAGTATGGATAAAAGCATTCTATAAAATATCTTCTTATGTTCCACAGATGAATGAAAGTCATTTGGAATGACATGAGGTTGAGTAAACGATGACAGAATTTTCATTTTTAGGTAAACTATTCCTTTAACAGATGATGGGCATTGAATTTGAAGCAATATGCATATATCATTACACACTTTGCTAGTAAAACAATCTTTGCTGGAAGTTTTCAAAACAATATAGAATAACCATGAAAGTAATTTTGACAAGAGCGATGAGAGCTCTCTGATGATGCCATTTTTCTTCAGTGCTGTCATCAACTTCTGACAATACTGTAAGTGCTGACATTACCCCTAAATTTGTTTTCTCTGTTTGGGAATATTATGTAGTTTGAAGCACATGAGTGAGCGGCTACTCGTCGGTTCACGTTGACTGGGTAGAGTTAGTTTTTGTGAAATTACGTGGTGTGCATCCACATCTGGCAGGGAGTTTCTGCACACCCCCCCGAGTCTGTATAAGTGTCTCTGAACATCTGTGTTTCCAGACCCCACATTGTTTTTTGCTTCACGTTGCTTTTTTTCTAGCATCTCCCATGTTGCCTCTCTTATTCCTCTGGGTTTACCTTCGCAAATATTCTCAAGCAGGTTTGCAGCTTTCCAGCATCTCTCAGGACGATCCCTGGAGTATGGCAGATTCTGTTTAATCTATTTACGTGTGTTTGTTTTTTTGTATTGTAATATGTGCTGAAGCGTTCAGGCATTTCGCATGTTAGCACAGTACGCTACAATGTAAATGACAAAATAACTGTTACGTGAAAAATACACTAGACAGGCATTTCATCATTATTTTCCTGCCTCTGATCTGAGACTAAGTGTGCACAATACATATATATATTTATACATATATATCTCCAGCGATGTGTAACTGTCTTGTTAGTGTGTTCACTAATTAAGATTCTTCAGTAGGAGATGGTCTGTGTTTACTTGAACTCTGCACCATTGTGATCGACTGCTGGAGTTAATGACTTGAGGGTAATGGCTAATGAGTGGAGGATCGACCTGTTGCCTAATGTTTACACTAATGGAAAACCAGTTGGTCAGCCAACCCCATTAAAGCATTTAGAGCTTATAAATAAGAGCAGCCTAATATGATCAGCTCATTACCTGAGGAATATAGGGAATACACTGTTAAATGATCTTTTTAGAAATACTGAGTTTGTGAAGGAAGAAAGAGTGTATGTTAAAAACATATAAACACTGACGTTTTGGCTTATCAGTGTGAAGTAAAAAAAAAATGCTGTTTTCATCTCTTACGGTCACATTAATACAATAAAAACAGTAATATTGTGATATATTATTAAATCAATATTATGAAAAAATATTAATATTATTTAAAAACTGGTTTGTAGTGAAGTATAATTTATTCCTGTGATGCAAGGACGAATTCATCATCATTACTCCAGTCTTCAGTGTCACATGATGCTTCAGAAATCATTTTAATATGCTGATTTGGTGGTTAAGAAATGTTTATTGTTATTATTATTATTATTATCAGTGTTAAACTGCTGTGCTGCTTTTTTGTTTTTCTGTGGAAAATGTAATACTTTTTCTAGATTCTTTGATGAATAGAAAGTTAAAAAGAACAGAATTTATTTCATTCAGAAAAACATTACCCACATTTATCTACACTTTTGGATAGTAGTGTAAATTTATGAGCAATGCTTGCAATTACTTTTAAACAACTTTACCTTTAACCAATTTCTTGACCTCTCACAAAGTTCTCACCTATTGACTGAAGCTTAGGTTAAAGGGATATTTCACCCCCAAAATAAAAATTACCCCATGATTTACTCACCCTCAAGCCATCCTAGGTGTATATCCTAGGTTCTAAGTCACATATTTATAACTTTACAAACCGTAATCTTTAGTTTACGCTAACTGTCATACGTGTGTTCATGGAAGAGTGGCCTTCCAGTGGATCACTTAGGATATAACGTAAGCTCTGGTGAAAATATGGTAGTCTTGCTAGAAAGTTTTGTTAACAAAGAAAACCCCAACACATTCTAACTCCCAACTGGTCACGTAATAACACTTTGTCAGAACCACTTTTTGACACACAGGGTACCACTTTAGCGTCATAATTTGACATGCAGCGTCCTCCATTGTTTTAAATAAGAAACCTTTGGCGTCAATATGCTGATGCGAAAGGCATTGGGAATTTTATGGTCATGATTAAATTACATATTCAGCATTTGCCATTATTGCATATATGTTGGGGTGTGTTTTTTTTCAATGTAAACAGTCAAAACCATTCTTTTTATATTACACACATTTATGAGCACGTAACCCAACCCCTGCCCCTAAACCTAACCATTTGTCAATATAAAACACAGCATATAAGAGGCAGATATTTAGATTCACAATTTATTTAAAAAGTATTAATATCCCAAGTCTTCTGAGTCAAAACGATTTATTTCTGAGAGGAATAGACACGATCGGTGTCTCCATCCGCCGTACAGCTCATCCTGTGTGCAGTCTGTGCACAAATTTAAAAACTGCCACCGGAAGAAGCTTTCCATCAGCTCTGGTTGTGAAATGCCATTGGCTTTTGTGTGTCGCGTGACCGATTACATCATGCTAAACAAGTTCGGTATCTTTTTGAATGTGATATGTGTGGGAGCGAGATCATTTTCAGGGATTAAAACCTTATGAATTACTCTATTCTTTGCATAAAGATATCGGAGGACTTGGAATGCAAAGCGACTTGTTTGTGATACTTTTATACTGCTTTTTTACGGTCAGTCACTGTACTTTTATTTGCCTATTGCGCGTTTTATATTGTTCAGAAGTGGGTAGGTTTAGGGCAGGGGTGGGGTTAGGTGCCCCAAATTATCTATGAAAGTATACATTTGTTTAAAATTATTTTTGCAAATGTATGCAAACCATTTAATGAAACACATAATGCAAACAATCAGATGCAATGGAAGACACTGCATGTCCAAGAGTGATGCTAAAGGCATACCCTGAGCATCAAAAAGTGACACCAAGGGGTCCTGACCAAGCGTCAATATGTGATAAGTTGGGAGTGAGAACATGTTGGAAAACCGATCTCCTCTTGGCTTATATTGGCTTATGTTCCTTTACACATTCTCACTTCTAATTTGTGATCGTGTTTTATTTCTCTCTCTTCTCTGTGCTTCCACGTTTATCACGTGTTCGCTCACATCCTACGTGATCCGCTGGAATGAAACTTCTCTCGTTAATGCATGGACAATGATAGAGATTATGATTTATAGTTCTAAATATGGACATTTTTCTTACACAAACACATCGATTCACTTTAGAAGACGTTTATTAACCCCCCGGAGCCACGTGGAGAATATTTTATTATAGATGGATGCACTTCATTTTACTTCAAAATTTTAATATCCACTGCCATTATAAAGCTTGGAAGAGCCAGGATATTTTTAAAAATAACTGTATTCGTCTAAAAGAAGAAAGTCATATACACCTAGAATGGCTTGAGGGTAAATCATGACGTAATTTTAAAACATAGCTGTCCACAAGGGTATTTTATATTACCTATGAATGCATCTCTAAAAGTTGGACAACCCGAATATGTCCAAAAATGCAGAATACCTAACAAACTTAATTTTATGAAATGTTTTGGTGGAAATTTTGCTTAGAAGTAAATCCCACTTGGTTTAATATTTTCTTATCTACTACAATAACTGTCCTAAATATACATCTACATGGAGTACTGAATCATTTTTATACTCATATAAAATTTATAGAAACAAGACAGAAATGTAGAGGAAGAGAAGAAAGGTAAAAAGGGTTCAAGGTATGAATTCAGGTCAAATTTGAAGTTGCATCCATCCCATGGCTTCGACCCCAGTGACCTTTAAAACAGATGTAGAATGGAGATCTAATGTGAAAGCTACAAGTAGATCTCATTGCAATGGATAGATAGATACTGTTCTTTGAGTGACAGCAGCCGAATGTGTGGTTTGATATAGTGATGGCTGACAAGTGCTCTTGTGTTCATGAGGCTTCAACGATAAGACAGCGAGGGAGATCTGTGTGTGTGTGAGTGAGTGAGCATGCATAACAAGAGTGATGGAAACACAAATAGATGAGCATGCAAGCATATGTGGGTTTTTGTGTGTGCCTGAACATGAACGTGAAGAGAAAGTGAGAGAGATGCCTGTTAACATGCTGCACCGCGGACACACACTGCTTTTTAAACACAGATTGATGGAGTAATGTCACGCTGCTTGGAGGTCCGTTCTGTAGCGAGCGAGTGGGGGAACTGACATCCGGGCCTCCTCCATAAGCATTTCCACGCTCATGTCCTTCAACGCTGTATAAAACATCAAATGTAAAATGTATTTCTTTATTTATTTTTGTAAACAAAAATTGTACCTAACAGGAATTTAGTTCTGATCAAACAGTGTTTACATGCATAAAAGTGACTTTGGAAGGAATGTGCGAAGTGTGTGACACAGTTCGTCCGTTGATTCAAGGCAGATTTGGGCAGCAGCTGTGTGTGTCAGGATCTCTTTTTTCATAGACATCTGCGACTGCTCGATGGAAACGTGTTTTTAACCAGTCGCCTCGGCTTCTTAAACACGCCGCAGGAGATTTTGCTCGACTCACCACAAATGCGTCAGTAAACTTCAGATAAAAATTAACAAACGCAACAGACAGGACAAAACATGAATATTTGAATAAACCTTAAAATTTTAAATGGCTTTATGACTAAAAATTGTTCGTAAATGTTACCAAATAAAACACTGGTTTCTTTTGAAAGACAAAATCACAAGTAGGTCTACAGGTGTCTCAGACGCCGGCACCTGTTGTCATGGGACAGATCAGCCTGCAATTCCGATAAAACCCTGACGCATTCCAGCGTATTACCGTCTTTACGCTAGCCCAGCCATCCCACCCTGATCCCAACGCAAACTTCCTGAACATCCATAAAATGATTTACTCACATGGAACAGTTGTTGCTGTAGCCTAATGTGCGTATGTGTGTGTCTGTTCGGGCCAGACACACAGTGAGCTTACACACACAAGACAAAGAGAGAGGAATGGGATAGCGCCCTTCGGACCACACATCTCGCAGGGTGTGTGTAAAAGGACTTCTTCATGCTCAGTGCTGTGCCACAGAAATTACTCAGTGTCTTGAGCTGGTTCTGTCATCTGAAAGAAAGAACGAGTGAGTGAGTCAGTGAGTGAATGAGTCAAGTGTGGTGTATTGGTTAAAGATTAAGGCTCGTAACTGGAAATTCATAACTCATTTAAAATTCGTCTCAAGTTTACTCCAGAAAAATAAGCATATCTACTAAAAGACTGCTATTTTAGTAGATATTTATATATGTACTTGATAAATGTATACACTATCAGTTGCAATCAGTTTTTTTTTCAATGTTTTTTAAAGAAAAACATCTCTTATGGTCACCTTACGTGTTTATATTATCACAAATACAGTAAAAAGAGTAATATTGTGAAATATTATTATAATTAATATATTATTTTTCCAGTAATTTTATGAAATATTATTAAATCCAAATATTATCAGTAACTATTAATATTATTAATTATAATTAACACAATTTTCTATTTTAATCTATTAAAATTATAATTTATTCATGTGATGCAAAGCTGAATTTTCAGCATCTTTACTCCAGTCTTCAGTGTCACATGATCCTTTAGAAATCATTCTAATATGCTGATTTTGTGTAAAAAAAAAAAAAAAAAAAAAAAAAAAAAAAAAAAAACATTTTATGGTGAAAACAATATTTTTATGGAAAACAGGATTTGCTTTTCAGAAGCTTCAGTATTTATTTGAACATCATAAGTCTTTACTGTCCGTTTTGATGAATTTAATTAGTTCTTGTCTAGTAATAATATTAATTCCTATCCCAAAATAAATAAACAAATAAATAAAAAATACTGACCCCAATGAGGTAATCGTAACAATTTGAACCATTTGTGAAGTGGTTCCTTTATTTATTACACATTTATTACACATTACCCAATTTACTGTTGTATAATGCTTATTTTTTCTTTCTTTTTAATATAATTGTATTAGTTTATTTTTTTGTACTTAATATTTGTACTTTTTTTTTTTTTTTTTTTTTTTTTTTTTTTTGTCTTTTTTGCTAGTTTTATTCAGTGGATGGTAAACAAATGCCTCTACAATTAGTTTATATCTGTGACTTATTCCAGACAACTGAACTGAATTGATCCTAAAGGGATACTTTCAGAAAGGAGAACAATCACATGTCTACATAATATCATGTTCTTGCCAAGAAATTAAGTCTCTCTCTCTTAATAAAGTGGAATCGCCTAAACGGCCGTTCTGAACAGCAATTGCATTCTGATGTGTTTGTCAAACAGTTATTACCATCCAACATTTCATTCAACATTAATCTTCTGGTCACTTCAAATGAAATCATCTTTAGCCTGAGGATGGTTTCCACTTCTCTTCTGTCGGCTTTGCACTTCAGCTGTGGCGTTGATGCCGCCCCTTGACCCATACTGACTCTCAAGTTTATATTCCTGTGGGTGAAAGCCGACGCTGCAGACCACCCCTCCTGTACGGTACTCCATCAGACCCTGGTACATATTAATGTTATTTTCGGGTCATTTAACTTCGCTGTGCAGGAGGGCTGGGGCTGACGCTAAACCGTAAATCATGGAGCTGTGGAGCGGGCTGGTGCCATAACAGATTATCATATGGATTTTAGGTGAGGTTAAAGTAGTCCCTGAACAGGACCTTATTGGGTAATGATACAGGCACATGCAGATGCGTTGACAGGCATGTAACACCACTGACACCTCACATATAGTAACAAACCCATCTCTTTATATCCGTTTTCAAAATGTAATAAACGTGCAGTAATGAATAAAATACAGACATCGACACAAAGACACTTTAAAGTCACAAGCAACTTTTTATATGTCTTTTTGTTGCCAATTCAGAAGATGGAAAGATGCCTGCATGTCAACTATAAAATTGCATAATCTGAATAGGAATTAGATTCTCATTAAAAGTAAGTTGTGTACAAGAGAGATTTAGACTTGGTAGAAATTGGATGGTTTTTGAAATCGTAGGCAATCTAAGATTTATTGTTTTATGGTTTATTGTTCATGCAAAGTTACTGAATAGGCTCTGTATGAAAACTGCAGTATTAGCCTAAATACAGGCAAATTTTGTCACTGATCTTTAAATAACATAGGCCTATTGTATGAAGAGAGTGGAAACATTTTGTGGTTTTGCTCTTATTGCTTAGATAAACTGATATGTGCAAATCGCATTGCAAAAAAATAAAAGATAAATAAATAAACTGGCATTATTCAAAACAAAAATATAATTTATGATGACTGAACCAACCCTATTACATTAGGTTACACTGACAAAAGTCAATTTATGGGTTGAACCATAAGCATAGGCAGGTAAGTTTTGACAATATACTGTTTTATTGTGTGTTTTATATTGTATATTGAACATGAATATATATAAAGCAGCAGTGTTGTATTTGTGGTTAGGATTTATAAAATCTGCCTTGTGAACACAATGAGGCCTATTTTGCCAGTTAACTGGTACTAAAGCAGCTTTAAAAACTGTCAATGTTAAATTTGTAATTTAATTTAAAAAAAAATAAATAAATCAACCTATGCACACAATAAAAAACATCAAAGAGGTGGCTAGCTGTTAAACTGTAAATGATTAAAACATGTTTGTGTCTGACACCTATTTTGAGTCTTCAATTAAAGTCATTTTTGACTTCAAATAATAGTTTGAAAGATCGTTAAACTATGAATCATCTGTGTTTAAACACAACACATGCCCCGAAATAAGGATCTAATTATAGACTTCATCAACTTTCAGTAATGCCAGTGAAATAATGGCTCTTTTTGGAGGGACAAAATTACGTTCTTTGGAAAACTCTATTTTTATATTAAGATGTTTTTTATATTGAGAGGAAGTTTGGGTTGGGGACCAGCTTAAACTAGTTTTAAAATCGGGAGAACTTAATTAAACGTTTTTTCGACGCAATCTATAACAACAGTCAATAGGCTGTCCTTTAAGAATGCTACTGCTTTTCACTTTAAAATCATCTTTGGATAAGAAATAGCTCCCCTAATTGTAGAATCGTCCATTCATATGCTTATTGTTCTGATATTCCTTTTTTTTTTCTTCTTCTTCTTTTTACTGGATGCTCTGTGGTAGTTCTTGTTTCTCAGATCATGTCCTCTCAAAGGTGGGACAATCGTTCATATTCTCTCGCGGGGAATGACATCACGGCCCGCTAAGAGCGGCTGTGACAGCCGTGTGCTAATTGAATATGACGAACTGTTCTCCGGCTCACCTCTCGCCACCTCGGGACTGCACAGCCAGCGATGAGAGACGGAGAAGGAGATTTCGCGATTTACCCGCCTTTTGAAGTGCAAGGCCGACGGTGAAAACATAGCCGCTAATGCTAGCGCGCATCGTGGAAGGCCCTGTCTGTCTGTCTGCGTCTGGTGGAGACGGTAAAGTAATACCACATGTGAGAGGAACGCCGAGTGAAGAGCCTCTTGACCACCCATCGCATATGATGATACCAGGTGTCCCGCGCTTTGTTCTCTTTGTGCGTGTACCTTCATTATATAAAAAAGCGCCCTGACAGGGATGGGCTCTGAAAAATCTGCACAGCAGATGCCAATGTGAACGGGGTGAACACCCACCGTTGTCCCACGATAGGACCCCTTCTGTTTGTAATTAGAATTCTTGTCAACTCTTCTTCCTTTCATATATGGGTCAATGACGTGACACTCGTTTTTGTCCAAATCTATTAGGTTTTTCAAATAAATACATTAAAATGCAGTTCACAGAAAAAATAAGTGAATCAATCTACTTAAACATTTTTTGTGGGGGGAAATGTCTAGGTGCACTCTTAAAAAATAAAGGTTCCGAAATGGTTATTTTGCAGTGATGCCATAGAAGAACCGTTTTTGGTTCCCCAAAGAACCTTTCAGTGAACCGTTCTTGAAAGAACCGTTTTGTAAAACATTTTAAAAATCTAAAGAACCTTTTCTGCATTTGAAAGTTTCCATGGATGTTCAAAGTTCTTCATGGAACCATCGATGCCAATAGAACCTTTATTTGTAACTGTCCGGGGCTCATTAAAATACTGAAAGAAAATCGTTGATGTTTGCTATAATATTTTACTGTTATTTCGTGGGACAAAATGTTTTCAATAGGCCTATTATTAATTTTATTATTATTATTTATTTTATTTTTTAACATACAGGAAGCCATTTTGTTGTCATGTGGCAGAACCACAGACTATCGTGATTGTGTCAAGGTCATTTCATTTAAAAAAAAAATAAAAAAAATAAAATAAAACTTTTTGAGCTTTTTATGAAAATGAAGTAGCCCTGTTTCCTTATTTCAGTCATCCATAATTGTAATTGTACCACATTAGAGGTGCGACAAAACGAAAAAGTGTTTTGACTGCATCATACCACTGCAGGGCCTTTTAGAAATTACTACGCACTTGGGATGGGGTTGTTAAATAGGCTGTCGTGGATCACTGAAAACCCAGAGTAGTTCATAAGCACAAGGTAAATCCTAAAATGTTGCTTATCTCGTAAAGACAGCTAATTCTCGTTTTGAGATTAACTTCGCATAACCGGACTACATGAAAACTTTATTTCATCAACATTACGCATCCTAACAATCCTGGTCAGCTATATGTATAAAATGTATGTATATGTGTGTGTGTGTGTGTGTATATATATATATATATATATATATATATATATATATAATTATTATATAAAATTAAAATTATTATTTTGTCTTTATTTATTATTTATTTATTTATTTATTTATTGCTTAATTTTCTTACACTGAGTGGTTTAATTGCCCCAGTAAAAGTGAATAGAATTATAGACATTTTTGCAATATTTACATTATTTCTCTTACTCTCCTATGTGTGAAACAAAAATTTCAGTAATACCTTAAACAGTAATAGAATTGTTTTTAGATGGCTAAAGTCAGAAACAGATACAAAACTGTGCACAACTTTTTCAGCTGATATATGCATATGTCACCATGCTCTTCTTTTGCAAAGCCTGGTGCAAGCAGTGTGTTTGTGTCTGGATCTGTGCAGCTGACCGGTTGGGGGTGGGTGGAGGGGAATGAAGGTACTTGGTTGTATCCACCATGTAATGTTCATTTATCTGCTCCCACATTTGTGGCTGCTCTCCCAGTGGTCCTAATGCCTACACTGGCGCATTGGGAGGTTAACATTCAATGCCATCCTTTGTTGAATCGCCCCACCAGTGTTGCCTCTGTATACATTTGTCACACATTTCAACAGCAAAAACTGAAGTGATGTGGACCTTGAAGGAAGGAGGGAACCGGTTTAGAATAGGACAGTGCATTTGTGTGAAAGGGTATTTTCTGAAAATGAGAGAACAGACGTTTGACCTCAGAGCCTTTTATGCTTAAGGGGGAAATACGTTTTGTGATACTTGCTTTTTTATGCATTATATGTCTAGATTTGCCAGAGCATGTGCGAATTAAGTTAATCTCTAATAGTGTTTTATTTTAGAGGTTTGTGACAGAAAGACATCCTCTTTCCAATGCAAGTCCCACTGATTTGATCCTTTTACAGAAAACCAAACTGATTACCACACATACTGCTCAGTAATTCCATGGCGGATTACATTTGGGTTAAGCAGTGCCGGTTTGTGATCGAAGCGATGATGCCTGTGCGTGCATGCGTGCGCGCTTGCGCACAACAGAAACACATGTCAGCTATGTGTGTACAAGCACACCGCCGTTTGTAAGCATCGAGGGCTGGTAGTGTTGTGACGCGAATAGCCCCTGAACCGCTGGCCCCCACCCACGGCGTGTTCTAATAGGATTACCAATCACTTAGCTCCTATATTTGCATCCTTTAGTCCTATTCAGGGTCACTGGCCTCTTCCGCTGTCCTTTGATCAATGATGCACGCTCGCTTCTGGTCAACGAGGGCACAAACCGAGACAACCAAGCGAGGCTGTGAAATTTGTGCCGGCGATGCAGCAAGCTTTTCCTGTCCTCAACCCCAGTGCCATGGCCTTCGCCTTTTCTATTGCTTTCTCTTGCCGTCTCGCAACACATTCTCTCCCTCTTCCATTTTCAGTGGAAATTGGCTGACGTTCTCTTACCTTTATCTAAAGTTCTAAGTGTCTAGTGTTGCAGCTACCCTACTAAATAATCTCCATAGTTTTTTATTGCTTTCATTTGCATATATATTAAATACATGTTGTATGGTAGCTGTAGGGCAGAGTGTACTGAGCACGCGCCGATCTCAGCTGCCTTTTGTTTTAGCAAAGCACCTGCTGAACGAAGCAAGGCGGTTTTATGCCGTTTTTGAAAGCGTGATATATATTTTTACAAGGTAATGTCAAGTAATTATGGTCCTCACGGTAGATTCGTTATATGGTGTAGATTGAACATATTTATTTGGCCCACATCAGCATACGGATATATAGGAGACAGCCTAAAACTACAAGCGAACAAGGAAAAAAAATGCATTTTTAAGCTATAAACACTAGAACTTGAAAATCCCTAAACGTAAGTAAACGACCAATAAAGTCAACCTGATAACAATGATAAATAACTTAGTTTGGACTTCTAGCCTATAGCCCTTAAAACTATATTAGGCTGATACGTTTAAGCACTTTAATGTTTGATTTTGAGACTCAAGAATTTGACAAACGCATAGATACAAGTTAGTTTGTTGAACGACTTAATTATATTTCATCATCTGAATGATGTGTAAACTATTTCGCAAACGATTCCGTATAGGATTTGTTAAAAACACTAGATTAGTAAACATTTTGAACACAAATAGCTTACATAAGTAAAAATTAAAGAATCTATATTGTACTTATTGTCAGTCTATGTAAGCGGTCCTTGCGAAGTTTTTATTTTTATTTGGATTGTCAATAAATAATTTCCAAATTTCATATTGAGTATCTCGCATCATTTGATTTGCAATGGCACTGTAAGTTAAAAGACATGGGCTTTATTTTCTGTTTTGTACCATTTAAAATGAATAATAATAATAATATAAGCCCTTTCACATAGCATTTCATTAAATGTACAGCAAAACACAAGGGAATGGCTCGTACTAAAGCAAATTAATTTCGAGTAATGAATGCTGCAATAATTGTAATGAAATAACCCCATCGTTCAAACCTGTTTAAATAAGTAATGTCAATTGGTTTATGGCATTTAATATTTAATGTACAGGTGTTTTTGAAATGGCTCTCTGTGCTATATGTGAGTGTGTTAATTAAATCCACCTATAATACGCAGCAGTTCTATTAGCAGCAGAATAATTAAAAATAAAAGCCGCCTGCGGGCTCCTGTGGTGGAAAAACCCTCGTATTCCACGGGGGATGGCAAAATATTTATTAATTCAACGAATTTTTAATTTAGAGTTTTGCAGGAATTATTCTATATTATAAGAGTGAAAGAAACCAAATTGAAGTTAGTCATTGCATTCCCTGTTTAGATTCTATCATATGTTTAGAAATTTGTAGAACTCAAAACATAATATATAATAAAATAATGTAAAGCTTAAAACTCTAAAACTAAATTCTCATATTCTGCAATATAGCCTAATTCATAGTGAAAAGCATTTGCCGTATTAACATATATATGACCAAAAAAAAAAATGTAGCTTCCATTCTTGTATCTTGGATCACGACCTACATGAGCACGGCTTCATATTTAAGAACTAGGAGGTTAAATTATTTTAAACATACAGTTGTGCAATAACAATTGTCGAGCAATTTTGTGCAGAAAATCGGCAGTTCAACGCAAATAGATTTGTGGCAGTACTTCTGCAACATGCAGTGATGACTAATCGTCCAAATATGTAAGCAGCACCAGCACAACACCAGTCTCATATGCTTAGAAATAACAATCTCTTAACATGAGCTGACCAAAATTGTTTTTACTTTTTTTTTTTTTTTTAACTGCTGACAGCTGACAACACTGGATATTCCAAAACCGTTTATTCTGACCAATATGTGATGATAAACCTCTGATATCTACTCGTTCTATTCGTAGACATGTCGAAGTCAAAACATCACGTTTTAAAAAGGCGAGGCCTGCTAGACTATAGCAAAGAGTCAAAGATTTTGTTGTTGCCATAAATAATAAAAATAAAATAATAATAATAATAATAATAATGTTGTTGTTGTTAAGTCTTTTTTATAATGCACTTTTACTATGGTACTATGGTAATTAACCATAACAAAATTAAACGGGGCTATTGCTTGTCTTGTCCCAACAATACCTGCACATTGATGTTTAAGAGCGCATTTTACATTTGTAATCATTGCATTATACTTTAAGACTTTTAATTTTTTTATTGTTTTTAGTCATGACTGACTTGTGCAAAAATAGGCATTAAACGTAATGCATCTGCAGTCTTTTGTTATTTGCACTGTTAATCCCCTCAGTTAAAATGATTGTATGAAATTGTAAACGAATTGTTTTCATGATCTGCACGTTTAATAATCATTACGTTTCACTTAAAAACAAAAACATGGTTATTATTCGCCATTATATAATAATGTTAACAGCTCACAGACCGGCAGCATTTGTTTAGCTAAAATTTCGCAACAGATTCTTTTTTGCCCACAAAACTTTTTAATACTTTGAACGCAATGTGCAATGCTGCTTTGTGTTAACATAATCCGTAAGCTGTTCAGAGAGAATGTCTTGTTTTGAAACATCCACGATTTTGTTTTGACTGCTTAACTTGACCTTTTAACCTCGATGGGAGAGTTTCCTGAATCTGTTCTTTGATCCCTAGACAGACTCCTGCACACTGCCTCGCAAAGACAGCCAAACGCCGAACGCTTTTCTGCACTGCTGTTGTCAACGCACGAATTCAGATGTGCGACGGCAACATGAGAGAACTATTTTTATGGTTGGTAAACAACATTCAAACAGTTCATTAAAATAATTTGTAGTCAAACACATGAGATAAGGTGGGGGCAAATTCTAATAGCCTAATAGAAGCAAATCCTGCAAATACCGATTTTAACGCATGGAATCGTGAGCCTTTGCATCAATGTGTCTAAAAATGCCGTTCCATAGGATGGAAGATTAATCAGATATTGCCTCGTCATATAGGTAATAAAGTCTGGCTGATTCGCAGAGCACAATTACTTTGATATATGTACAACCTCTGACAAGCGCAGAAATGTAAGTAAATAACTGGCATCATAGAGAATAAATGCTGTCCAATCATAAAATAAAAAAAAAAAAAAAAGTTTCATGATATATTTTCATTTAGACGAAAAAATATATATTAGCGTAAGTTGAAATGTCCTTATATGATCCATTGAACATTTGTTTTCAGTGTTTTATACTTTACTGTGTATTAAAATGACATACAGCTTAGGCCTAAACCTTAAAACAGACTGACTTTTCAACCATTCTCTCAATATTATAATTTATCCCGCCATAGAAACATTGAAATACATTATATATGTTAAAATATCTTATTATTGCAGTGTAACCACAACCCACTGCCTCTGTTAGAAAATTACAGTATCTTAGAAAAGCATCGTTTTGTGATATATTTATTTATAAAAAAAAAAAAAAAATCTCAGGGGTTTGGGAGAACGACAAGTCATCGTAGCGTTTAAATAGCTACAGATCGTGTAGTTATGTTGAAATTTTGTAGACTAGAAAAAAAAAAACAGTGGCACATTCTACCTTTTTTATTTCAGACAACATAATCTGAACATATTAAAATCTTTGGCTTGAAGCGTTGGTTCAGTCACGCATTTGAAGAACTGTGAGATAAGGGATTTAAGAGACAGGGCTATCACAAAAACTCTAACAAGCCTGACACTTAGGCCTACTGGAACGGTGAGCAACCACATTGGGAAAGGAGAAGAAACGTTAAAAATATTCAGCAAGTAAGGAGCAATATAGACATCCCCTTACCTGGAATTAAATATACACATCTTACAGTTTTGGCTATATATAAATTTTCATAGTGTTCGTATTTAGATGCATGTCCATATACTGTATGATAAACAGAAATTTGCTTAAATATCGCATCTTCGTTTCGCAGAATTCGAAGACATTTCCTTTTCATTTGATTCATAAAAAATATGAAAAATCACTTTTGTCGGGGTCAGCGTCCATGGCCTTTTTAAGGAGAGAAGCCGGGCCATTTTTATTCGCTATCGTCTTTATCTTCTTGAACTGTTGTTGTGGAATGGTTGTAGAGTCCTTGCGCCATGAGTTGAAGTGCGAGGCCGTTCTTATAGCCAGATGCCTTTTTGATTTTGGCCCTCTTATTCTGGAACCAGATTTTTATTTGCGACTCATTGAGGTTGAGTTCCTGGGCCAGCGACTGTCTCCGCTGCTCCGTAATGTACCGATTCGCCTGAAACTCGGCTTTAAGTCTCTGCAGCTGTTCAGCCGTGAAAGCGGTTCTCGGTCGCTTGTCTTCCTTCTCGCTTTTCTTCTTTTTCAATTTTCGTGTCCTTGGGCCTAGTGTAGAAACAACAATAAAACGAAGACATAAATATCACAAAGCAGCATGAACACTACATACCCACAGCTGATAGAGAATGCCTTGGCAGGTGAGTGAAACGATTGATGCGGTGTTAACATAGGGGCCTACCTGACACTTCCGTATTGGACAAGCTATTGTAGCTGCACTCTCTTTAGAAACGTAGATAACGAATTCATACTGCAGTTCATTATACAGCGCTGTCTCTTTCATTGCGGAATAAACAATAGGTGTTTGCAGTGGAACATCATAATGAGTGTTTGTAGTCTATGTAAACCGAATGACCTCAGCTGACATGTACATGTTGCAATTACCAAGGCCAAGAACAAAACGCTGCTAAAATAATAGTTCGTTCTAAACCGTAAATAGCAGTGACCTTTAAAATGCATTGTTAAATGAACAAGATATTTAATCATAAGCAATTCATATGCAGACCTGCAATGTAAGCTTGCATGTAGGCCTCAGTCCTCGATTGTCTCTTGCGCTTACACCCGGCTACCATTGCGGAAAAGCCGAACGCGTCTTTGTGTGAGTCTGCATATTCTTACTAAAGCGCTGTTATGCATTTCCTGAAATTTTAGGTTGGATTAAATGCACAGAATGAAAAAAAAGAACCACGTGGACCAACATTATCTCCAATAATGGCTTCTGTGCTTTGCATTTTCTAGAGCTAGAATTTATATTATTAGAGGCATATTAGACAAAATGACAAATTGTCGACATAGTAGTAGCCTATATTTCGCCCTGTTTTCCACAACAATGGCATATCGAGTTCTTAAGTTCGAAATCGCCATGTTATTGTCAATCACACAGAAAGAGAAAATCAATAGGTTAATCAGTTTTGTTGTTTCGTGGCTTCTCTCTTTATAAAACAGACAAGCGATTGGGTAATAAAATGTGATATTTTGATATAAATTTCAAAATAATAAAACGTTTTGAAATGCAATTCACTTTGCCAAATCTACTTGAACTAAAAACTAATACTCTATAACGTATTTACCTCTGCAAACGAGCAATTCATTGTTAAAGATAACTACGTTTACTGAAAAGAAGCCGAAATTATATATTTTTTTACATATCGAGTATAATATTACATATGTAGGCCTTCGTTTTGCTCCGTTGCAATAACTGATCTGTTATTGTTCTGCAAATAGTGTTTCATTTATTTATTTTTTACCTTTAATATGTCCATGAATAATGCAGCTCCTATATGCAAACCCATTCATGCAAATAGGTGCAATTTAAAAGGAAAAAAAAAAAAAAGCTAAAGACCTGCTAACAGCATAATATGCAAAGCAAATATCACCACGCATATGTGGTATTACACGCACGTCAAGAAAACAATTTTCTGCATTACCAATCAACAACTGAACAGAACCATAAGTCTTTCCTTTAGGAAACTGCACTCGGATGATCGAAATTCTGCTTGCCGTCTGTGAAAGTCCAGTGTCTGATAGCTCAATCAGTAAGTCAATCAGTGAAGTCAATCAAAGCATCTTTTCCAACAGCCCAGTTGACTTTGTGTCAGGTATGCACTGTAAAATGTTTTGTCAGTTAACCTAAAAATGTACCTCGTGTAGTAACAGCTTAACGCACTGGCTACGAACAAGTTGAACACATTTTTTAAATCATTGAAATCAAAATGATTACATTGGGTTTAAGGGTCTGAGCAGATAGAAATAGCCCCGGAAGGTAGGAAATGTATGTGATTAACGTGAGGAGATTCATAGCATTCGACAAAATCTAACCTTTCGGCTGACCCTTAAAAAATATCAGTTAAAGCACTTATCTATCGAATATCCTACAATCATAATTTCTCTACAAATACAGCCAGCAGCATTGGGTCATTTTGGATTTAACGAAGAACTCCACAAAACGAGGTAGATTATATCGCGGCACTTTGCTTTTTCTTCTCTTTCCGTCATTAAGCTATCTTTATTGACATTATGACCACAAATACATTACCAGTCAACAAGTGAATAGTAATTTTTATTCATATAACACATACAGCCCATGTGGTCGAAGATAAATGAGGTAATAACACCAATAATAATATTCTGAGAACTGTGAATAGAAAGAATAATTATGAACAACTAATATTATCTAAATATTAATCTATAGCTAAATATTATCTATATTTTTACACTACCACAGTAACATTGCTTAGTATTCCCTTTTTTGCCATTCATGGAAGTTGGTGTTAAAGTAGCTACATTCATTATTTTGTATAAAATAAGCCTAGAAATTCAGAGGGCAACCAGAATTAGAATTTTGACGGCGTAATGAACGTGCTTTGCCTTTTTGTTTTTCTCCAGAAAGGCTTAAGTGAACAAAATATGTTTCTACTTTGGTTTGCGGCCTAAATGACAACTCGCTCATGACCCAAAACAACCCAGGATTGCTGAATATAAATGATAGCTTCAGACGCTGCGTAAAACGAGTGAAATGACTCAAATTCGATGTGCCCAGTTATTTAAAAGTGAGTCCGAACCCACGATGCGCCCTCAAAAAAGTTTTACGCGCGCAGCGTCAATCGCTGTTTGTGAATCGTACAGTGCAATTAAGAAACTAGCGCCTTACCAGATGAAGGTCTGTCCGAGTACCTGGTGCAGTACACCCACGCAGGCCATAGTAAAGGCTGCGATTCTTTCGCTGGCGGAGTTCCCCCGTTTGTGTTCACCACCATTATCGACGTCGTATTCTCCCCGTACCTTGCCGTGGTAGTTCCATTTCCTTCGACAAGCTTTGCAGAGGTCTGCTTTGAGGATGGCGAAGAAGACGAGGACGAAGAAGTGCTGTCACTACTGCAGTTTGAATCCTGGCAAAGGCTGCTATTATGCGACGGCCTTATCACCATGGGGTTAACATTCTCCCTACCCGAGGTTTGCGCTCGGTCCCTACTCCCAAGATCTTTCTTGCAGCCGAAATCTGGTCTTAGGATATTGTCGATGAAAAAGTTCGTGGTTCTGTGGGCTTGCTGCGCAGCCTGGTGAGGTAAAATCGGAGGAGATGGTATGTTGGGTGAAAGCGAGACGCTTTCAGACTCTGTCGAATCACGACTATTCTGATCCTTTTGCTCCTCCATGACAGCTGGATCGTGGTCTGCGCACCAAAATTCCACTTGTTGCAAAGAGCAGTATCCGGACAACAACAAACAAGAATACAGTCTGTAGTGTTAAAAGAAAGGTATACGAAATACCTTAAGAGAAGCGACTGTCATAGCATCGGAATGCTTTCCGCGATCAAGGCGTTTCAAGTGTCAAAACACACCCGTTATTCATGTCAGACAATACATCGCGCGATGCTCCGCAGTCCCTGACTCGCTGCCCCGTGTGACAGCTCGCGCTTAACAAACTCTTTCTAAAATCACGGTGCCCCTCACATACTTTTTTCCTTAACCGGAAGCACGTGAGCGAGACACACGTGCAATGGACCAATGGGGTACCAACATCCCTGGTGTCACAAGCAGAGAATGTCCAATAGAATTTTACGATCTCATGCAAATCAAGAATGGCTGGATTTCCAAGACCAAATAAGCTGGCGAACATTAAATCCACTCTAATGAGGACTGGATGTTTCTGGATCGGCATTGGCTTTTGACAGAAAAAAAGATCTGATATTGCAGGCAGATAATTCATTATTTCGGTTGCTCGTTGTATTTTTCTTTTGCCAAAACTAGACACTAATATCATTGCGAATAGCTCTTTTCTGAGACCGTTAGTAGTGCAGTTATAGGCGATAGGCGACGGAGCTAGGGATGAGCTTTCATCACAACTACAAAATTTGAGCAAGATTATTATTATTCTGTGGGACAAGGTTAGAAAGCAATGAAATTAAAGCTAAAAAACTGCATCTACCACAATAGGTTAAATTAATAATAATGTTTGCAATTATTTTAGTTAATGCAGTATACATTCAATATTTTCAGAGAATATTGTATAATAACTTGTAAGGTACATAATTTACCTAACAATTGCAATAATAAAACAGACTTGACCGTATTGTAATTATTCTCAGTATTCGATACGTTTCGAAACCACTGCAAAAAATGGTAATTGTAAAAGTATGTAACTGTTACCTTAGGATTATTTCTACCTGATCTAATCCTTAATTTAACACAGTTTTGCTGGTCAGATTAATTTAGCCATATTAAATAATATTTTGAATAAGCGCGTGCTAATTTAGAGTTTAGTCATGTTCAGGTTACATTTTTGCAGTGTATATAACAACGGACAGTTTCTTGCTTTAACAATCCGTCTGCATGAAATGACACTTGGTCCTTAAAAACTGATTTACACATGGATGACCACGTCAGCACAAAAACACAAAATGTGGCAGCAAACGTATAAATCACAGCATCTTGGTAAAAAGCAGGACCTGTTAATAATAAGCAAATGGCTTAAAAATGTGAGCAAAGCTTAAAACTCTGTCCAATTACGCGAAATAATGGACCTAGATGCAGTACGCCAAAAATGAAGAAGGAACGCACACAAAACATTTAGAATAATAATTAGCGCAAACATGGAATTTTAGTACATGCAGCATTTATTCATATAAAACAGGTTGGGTTGAAATCTTTATTCGAAAAGCTCGAGTGGGTACTTAATAAATTTCTAATTAGGACACTATCAATATGCTATTTGAGCCAAGTAGCCATTGTGAGGCACGCTCCTTTTCAGGCGGTAAATTAGCACTCCAGCTCTTATCTCGGCTGCATGCGACGTCTTGAGAGGGGCTGCAAAAGATAATTTATAGGTTTTAATTAGCGCCCATTCCGCCTGATCAGCTTGGCGTTCATCACTAGCGAGTGAATAAAAGCCGGTCAAAAGCACTGTCACTACCCGCTGGCAGGGCGCTTTATCAAGGTAAGCAGGGCCGTATTACACGAGGTGTAGAGGCGACGTAATTTCCCCAGTGCTGATAAAGCCCGTTGAATAATGCCGGAGTCATCTGAGACACCATTTACTGAAATGACTTTATTGACGACTTAACGTCGGTAATTCATTTTACCCTTCACGTATCGGACCTGGATTGGGTACAGTAATGGGATGATGAATGTGGCAACGGGCCGCACCTCGTATTATTGAATGTAATACACACGCCCTTCTCTAAATGTCTCGAAAATCATGTGAAAATCGAAGATGTAACTATTTTAATTTCATTATGGACAGCTTGAAATATTGTCCGGTCTCGAATAGCTCTGTTGCAATGATAGCTCACGGGATATTTAATTACTCTACATAAAGTAGGCGCTCACAGCCAGGACCTGACAACACAATGGGATATTCGTGGATAAACAATCATGTTTAATATATAAAAACAGGGAACCCGTGTGACACCAAAACGCATCTGAAATCGCAAAATATTCTGCTTAGCAATTTACATTACTGCTCGGGCTCACCAATCGTCAGTGAATTGTAACCCATTTTCATCCCAGGTGTGCTTTAGTTGTGCTTTTCAGAATTGTTTCAGCCAATTAGCAAATAGCATAATTGCCTTCATTAAAGTATGAAAAATCCACCGCTGCCTACAAGAATAACTACGCCTTGTCGTGCAAAATAAATCAATGTGAAACGCTGCCAGTTGCATTTAACTATTTCAATTAACTCGTACAGAAACCGCTAATGTGGATGTTTTACTTAATGAGACATGTATACGAAACAGACAGCTGTGAGGGGAACATTTCGGGAATTTCACCTTTTTTTCAGCCAGCAGACTGTGGTCGTTTAACCAGCAACTTTTACACCTGTCGTCAAATCTAAGGGCTAACAACAGTTAGGCTCCAGATAACAGGACTACTTCTTGTCCAGTTTATTTCCTCCAATAAAAGGCTGGTGCTAATGTCCAAAGTTGTATTCGTATCAGATGATTATACAAAATAATTCTAAATAATGTACATACAAATAATAATGTCACATACCAAATACTACTAGGTGACAGTTTCTTGCAGAAAGTTGTAAGGTGTTTAATAACTTCTCTTGTTGATTTGTTATAGGTTTAACATTAATATTTGCATAGCATGAATAGCCTGTGATTTCACTGTATCGTACAATCGGTTATTTTCATTGTTTAACGTAACAATTAAGTTTTGCAAAAGGTCGTTTGTATCTTGATTTCGCATAAAAATAAAAGTTTCACTTTAGGCACTGGTTCACAATAACGATGTAAAACGAAATACATTTAAGCGACGTTACATTTATTTTTGAAGTCGCATCAGCAAATCTGTCTCTATTATTAGGCTTAATTAATGTTAGGCTATATACGGAGTTTAAAGGACACGTTTGTATTTGGTATAGGTGAAAATACCTTTATTATCTGAATAAATCTAGACTAATTTAAATTTAAGTTTGACTTAGTCATAAGCGATCTGACGTATTTTTTCGTTTATATAAAGTCCAGAGTTATTAAGCGATGTCCTTATAAATGATGGTCTACCATTTAGTATTGTTATTTTATTTTTTACTATTTCACATGCTAATAAATTCATGTTCATCTTTACAGAGGTAACCCAGTGAACTAAGGCCTGCTGCATGTCAAAAGGTGTCGTTTTTTTCATCAAGCAGTTTTCTGCAATTACGTGAACGCCTCCCAATGGATGTTCTGCGAACAACAGGGAAAGATCTGATAAAAAAGGGAGAGAAAAAAAAAAACAAGATTGAGGCAAGGAAAAGAATGAATGTGGTTAAAGACTTATAAATATATGAATTAATAAAGCACAAGTACCAAAGAACAGCAACAAGTTCTTTGGTAGGCTTCTTATTTAAGTAGCCTAATTTATCTGATTTTAATGAAATGTGTGCCTATAATAATATAGCTAGTTAGGAGTGGACATTTGTAAGTAGAGTATGCCACAAAAAGGTTTCAGACTTTTCTAAATGGTGCCATGCGACAAGATCGTAGTCCGGGAAGCAAAAAGTAAAACAGACATAAACAACTTCCCATTTCCCCAACATTTATGTCCGAAAAGCCGTAATAGCCTTTAGATAATGAGCATTTGGCGAACCTTGGCTGACATCTTGTGGTCAAGGGAATAACGTCCACATGAAGAGTGTTGACAGATCAAAGTTTGTCCATACCCTCGCTGACATTATAAGCGTGGACCGAATACAAATTTACTTGTACACGTCATAAGCATATTTTGTAAACATTTATTTAAAACATAATAGCCTGTATAATTTACGCAGACGTATTTTAAATTGAACAACGTTTTTTTTTAGTTTAATCCACTGTATAAACACTGAATATCTGAGAAGAATAGGCCTATTTATTTGTACTTTATACTTATTTAGTCTACATATTAAACTTTTTTTAATACTTACAAATAATTAAAAAAAGAGCATTACCAATGGTTTAACAGATACATAAAATAATTATCAGCATAGATAAATTAACCAGAAACACGCATACACATATCTTATAACAAACTAAAAATAGTTACAAATAAATAACAAAACAACAGTTGAAAAACAATAAGATGAGATAAAGGCCAAACAAAATTACTAAGACATTAGGCTATAGAACCTATAGAACGTTTGGATTTCGCGGTTGCTCCTCATGCTGACGTAGATCCGTTTGGGAGGAGTTAGGTGGCGTAGTTTATGTGGACTGAACAAAATCAATTTACGCTTGGCCGATCTTGCAGTAGCTTTATTTGACCAGCAGGTGTCCGGGTAGTGTTGTATGTTTTTACCAAAGACCAAACTCATGTAAGCAAAGATATCTCATGAGAATCTTTTTATGCTGAAAGTAAAGATTTGAAAGGTTTTCATTAAGTAATGTACATAAAAAACTCTTGAGGATAGTTGACGTATAACATGTTCAAGAGGCTTTTTAAATAAACATGAACCTGTGTCAGGATTTATATTTATTAATGTATAAGGAAAAGTGTAAGAAGGGAAGTAGTGATCTTAGTTTTAACATGTTTCCCTTATTTTCGAAATGGACTAATAACAAATATTATATGTTTTTTTGTGTGTTTTATTATTATTATTATTATTATTATTATTAATCTGAGCTTCAAAAAACTTTAAATAGAAAAGAAGAACATAATTTCATGATTGTAATTACACATAGCCTACAGTTTTTACACCAATTACTAAAAAAAGTTGTTGAAAAGCAAGTGAAACACTAATCAAGTGAACATAACTAAACCCACAATAAACCCATTAATAATAATAATAATAATATTTTTTTGAAGTGTATTAATAAAGAATATTTCATGATGCATGAGGTTGCTTCATCCTTTTTATTTTGGGACTTGAGTAGTTCTATTAAACATTCTGCTGTTTTCATTCATAATTGATGGATATGTCTAATGCAGACAAGGCTTATATCAGATTACATCAAGATCTTCAGTGCTCTTCCAGCAGTCAGCAAGGCCCCTTTATCAATAAGAACAAAGCCATATTTCAGTTCTTATCCTAATGTTATTACAGTGGGTGTGTTTTGTGAAGTATGTTTAGAACGCATAATACAATTATGATATGGTAGGCCTGATGAGGTTGAAATAGCATCAATAAACCAATTTTCTAAATTTACTGCACCTAAAAACAGTCATGCATCTACACAGTTTAGTTATAATGTTGTTTAGGTGCTCAAGAAGCTCTTCCTATCTTAAAACAGTTGTGCTACTTATATTTTAATTATAAATCCTTTGTGGCAATCTTTATTGTAGTTTTTTTCTCATGAAGTATAAATTAATTCCTTTCTTATTGACCCTAGTTTTTAAATGGTTAGTGTAAGTTGCTTTATGTCAAATTAGCCCACTATAATAAATATTTATTTTTATTAATAATACAAATATTAATATTATTTTTCAGCAGAGATGCTAGATTCTTGGAACAATAATCACCTATTTATTTTTTTTTTTTTGTTTGATTGTGTGTTTGTTTATTATATATATATATATATATATATATATATATATATATATATATATATATATATATATATATTTACAAAATCTAGCTGTGTAACATAAGAGTTAAAAACATGATGACAAGGAACAACTACTCTAAATTGTTGGCAGTGATGACTCGGTTGTGAATCGGTTCAGTGAACGAACCGTTCAAACGATTCTGTAAAATAAAACGGGCTTTTCCTTTCCGCTCCACGCCAGTTGATGGCAGTAATCAATGTAACTAAGTAACGATCGTCACAGCGTAAGAAAAAATAAGAAATTGCATTCTGGGATTTGAGCTCAGCCATCCTCCATCTTGCTTTTTTAACCATACAAGATAAGTGGTACCGTGCAGTTAAATGATCACGTTGTTATTAAACAATTTATTTCCAAATAGTTCCGTCTTCAAGCTTACTGCCATGCAGTCTGGGCTTATTCCTTAAGCGTGCATTCTGGGGCTTGTACACGTCTATCCGATGCTTTAGTGGTGTTCAGTCTCCTGGTTACTGCTACTGAACTCTACCGGCGTTTGAAATGGGTCGTTCGCGGAGCCGCAGCTCTTCCCGCTCCAAGCACTCCAAAAGCAGCAAGCACAGTAAAAAACGAAGCCGCTCTCGATCAAGGTCCCGGGACAAAGACAGGAAGAGGCGCTCGAAGTCCCGAGAGTCCAAAAGGAATCGGAGGAGAGATTCGCGCTCTCGGTCCAGATCAAACACGGCCACGTCTCGCCGGGAAAGAGAGAGAGCCGTCTCGCCGCCCGAGAGAATCGATATTTTCGGCAGGGCGTTAAGTAAGAGGAGTGCTGTAGATGAAAAGCAGAAGAAAGAGGAAGAAGAGAAGAAAGCAGAGATGGAAAGGCAGAGGAGAATGTGAGTACTTACACTTTCCTGAACGAAACCTGTCGAAGATGTAGAGTAAACATCAGCTGAGCAGCGTGAGCCACATGAGGACACTTACAAAATTACTGTGGGAGGAATTTACCATAGTACTACCATCACATTCTGGGAAGTATGTCAGAGTACCGTGTCACTGACATTGTACTCCAATCTTGTGCAGGGGAAATGACATTACCATAATCCCACATCCGAAATATCATGGTAATTTGTATACATTGCATTACTCCAGTTTTAGGTGTCACGTGATCCTTCAGAAATCATACTAATATTCACATTTCAAGCATTCATTTTTCCAGGATTTTTTGATTAATAGAAAGATCCAAAGATCAGCATTTATCTGAAATAAAAAGCTTCTGTATCGTTATACACTACCGTTCAAAAGTCATTATTCTTCTTATTGTTAATATTTTGGAAAGAAATTATATAAATTAATATTTTTATTTAGCAAGGATGCTTTAAATTCATCAAAAGTGATGATAAAGACATGTATGATGTCTTTTCAAAAATTTATTTGTCAATAAATGCTGTTCTTCTGAACCTGGAAAAAAATCTACTCTGCTATTTTCAACATTAATAATAATAATAATAATAGTTTTTTGAACATCAAATGTGACTGGAGTAATGATGCTAAAATTCAGCATTACATTTTAAAATATATTCAAATAGAAAACAGTTATTTTAAGTAGTAAAATATTTTACAATTTTACTGTTTTTGCTGTACTTTGGATCAAATAAATTTGATAATTTCTTTAAAAAAAAAAACATTAAAACATCTGACTGTGGCAAATAAATAAATAAAATAATGTCTAAATTATTTATTTATTGGTTTTGTGTCCTTTAGGAAAATAAACAATAACAAACAATAACTTTCACCATCATAAAAACAATAAGCGGTCACTGTAGTAAATAAGAGAGAAACAAAATGCAAAATTTAATGTAAAAAAAAAAAAAAGTCATTTTCAATAACCTACACAAGTGAACCACTACTGATAAGGTGATGTTTTGTAGTTGCATGATTTTATTTATTTATGTTTTGTGCAGAATGGCAGATAGCATTTTATTTAAAGTGTTTCAATGTGTCATTATGTTATTAATTTTATCATACTAAATGAGGCAACTGACTTTAATCTCGTCCTCTTTAGTCGACAGCAGGAGATAGAGGAGCGTCTGATCGAGGAGGAGACGGCGCGGCGTGTAGAAGAACTTGTGGCCAAACGTGTGGAGGAGGAACTGGAAAAACGAAAGGATGAGATTGAAAGAGAAGTGTTACGACGGGTGGAGGAGGCCAAGCGCATCATGGAGAAGCAGTTGTTAGAGGAGCTGGAGAGACAGAGACAAGCGGAGCTGGCCGCTCAGAAAGCGCGGGAGGTAACTTGCATGTGAACCGGCAACACAGAACATAAGCTCTTATTAAAGCTGATTCAGTTCAGCTTTTTTTTTAGAATTGGGCCTGTTTCACACCACATACACACATTTTGTGGCCCATATTAACAATGTAATGGAAGCAAAGGAAATATTTAATATAGTAATCCAGAAATGAACTTGTTTTCAGTTTGGAGCTGCTGCTTATTTGCTAAGAAGTTACCGATGTGAAAGCATAACGCAAGACTGCTGATGCTTTACTATGTAATGCATCCGTGTGTGGTGTTAAACATGCTTTAGCCTATTTCCTCTCAAAATTAAAAGTGAAATTGACTTTTCCCCCCCAAATTTTTTACTCTAGTTTTACACTCATCATAGTATCTTTGTGTATGACATGCTACCGTTCTATTATCCTTAAATTTCATATTTCACCCTTGACAGTTTTCTTAACAAAACAGCTCATGCACAACTCCTGCCATGAGTTCCATGAGCCTTTGTTTGCTATCCGCCTGAACTTCACTATCCCTCTCAGTTGCTTACGGTTAGTGATGAAAGTCGTTCACGCTTCTGTTCCTCCTATACACCATTTGAGCTGACTGCTCCTCAGACGGCACCTCACTGTGTGGCTTTTTTCTGAGAGTGAGATGTAAGTAGAGACGTACCGAGAACACAGGTCAGTGGTTTGAAAGAACCTCCCTTGCTGGTTGGTGGTACATTGTGCAATTTAACAAAAAAAAGAAAAGAAAAAAAAGAATATATTCCCAATTTGACCCTGACTCCTTTAGGAACTGTGAGTGAAGGACAAGTTTACTGTAGGTTTATCCATGTCTGGTGAGCTGAATGTATCTTCATTATCTATTCATTTGCGTGTTTAAGTTGTGCCACTTATTTTTGGGAATGATTATGATTTTTGTCACTGCAATTCCATTGAAGCACTTTGCCTTTGCAGGAGGAGGAGAAATCAAAGCGTGAAGAACTGGAGAAAATTCTGGTGGAGAACAATCGCAAGATAGCCGACGCTCAAGCTAAACTGGTATGTGTCATTTTAAGAGGGATTAGGATCAAATTATGATCTTGTTTCATTTTATATAAAAAAAAGGTGTGGTGGTACTGCGTATGTGAGAAAAAGCGAACTGATTTTTGAAAATCATTCCCATTCCTATTAGTAAACACATCAAACATCCTTCAGACTCAAAACTTTTGAACAGTAGAGTATGTAATGGAAATTAAAAAGCCGTTAAGTTGTATGTTTTGCCTTTCAAGCAAGCACTTTATTGGCCTTGCTGTCTTCTCTTATAGAATGAATGAATCTGTAGCCGTGTGGAATATTAATGTTGCATAAGCACTGCTTGACATGTTCTGTATTGTAGAGTTTTCTAAATAGAGTCTTTTAAAGGAAAAAAATGACTGCAGTTTAGTTCTGGTCAAGATGAATCCAGTTACAAAACAGCTTATATAAGACATCCTCTCAACTCCAAGCCATAAAGGTCAAGATTCATCTGTCAGCCCATGAAAGTGATCTGACAGATGCAGTCAGGCATCTATTCCTTTCAAAGAGTACTTCAAAGAGTTTTCACTAAATGTGGTTTGTCATAAACATCAGACAGTCCTACCTGTTGCAGATGCTAGAAGATTTTAAATTAAACAGACTGCTGGTAAAACACTTTTGTGCATTATACTGAATGTCATCAGAGCGCAGGCAGATTGCTTGAAGCATTTAATGTGTGTGACTAATGATTAGAAACACATTTCTTAATACATTGTGACGATATCCTGTGACAATTCATGCATGCTCATGCATGAATAGTAGTGGTTGACCGATATGGATTTGCTTATATCGCACTATTTAACTTACATATAAAGTAAAAGCATATGTGACCCTGGACCACAAAACAGGTCATAAGTAGCACGGGTATATTTGTAGCAATAGCCAGCCATACATTGTATGGGTCAAAATGAGCGATTTTTCTTTTATGCCGAAAATCATTAGGATATTAAGATCATGTTCCATTAAGATATTTTGTACATTTCCTACCATAAATGTATCCAAACTTAATTTTTAATTAGTAATATGCATTGCTAAGAACTAAAAAATAAATAAATAAAATAAAAATAAATAAATTAAAATAAATAAATCAGTCCGTAAAATAAACTTTTAATTGGGTGGTAAGTTTTTTTTGGTCCTCCAATCCTATTTTATTATTTTTCATAAAGAATTTGTTTAAAAAAAAAAAAAAAAAAAAAAAAAAAGAACGAAAGTAAACACTGTAAACAACAGTGAACTCCAAGAACAGAGAATGGAGGCTCTGTCAGGCACTGGTGTTGTCAGCATTGTCAAAATAAAAGTCTTAAGCACTGTCAAAATAAAAGTTCAAAATATCAGACAGACTTATCAGCCAATGACAATAATTACAAAATCCCAAATATCAGCTGATATAACTGTTGACCATTAATGAATAGTTTTGAATTGCTTGTATTTTATTTGTATATGTTTTAAAATTATTATTTTAAAATATTATGAATATTTTTTTAATGCAAAAAGTTACAGTATATGTGGTTTGACTGCAAAAAGTGTATTGCATGAATCATAAGCTCAAATGATGACCATTCCAATATGGCGATGTTGTGGATGTATAGAGATCAGCCAAAGTTATGATCACATGTTAATATCTAGCTCCTAATTCCACTTTTTCTGTCTTACAGGCAGAGGAACAACTACGAATAGTTGAAGAGCAGAGGAAAATACATGAGGAGCGTATGAAGTTGGAGCAAGAGCGACAGAAACAGCAGAAAGAAGAACAGAAGATCATTTTGGGGAAAGGGAAGTCGAGGCCTAAACTTTCTTTCTCTTTAAAGGCCTCTGAGTGATGAAAACAATGTGGCCAGGATTCCTCCAGACTTTCTCCAGACCACCTCTCCGTGTGAGGCACTTGTGCTGCAGCACAGGGTCTCCTTTGTAGGTCTCATGTGGTGTGTTTCAGATTCTCAGAACAACGGGAACAATCAGTTCATCAGCTACCCTTTGGTTTTTTCCTGTTTTACCTGTCTGTTTTGTATTACTGACTCTTGTATAGATAACCTCCACTTGTCCTCCATGTAATCTCTGCAGACGCGTTCGGTGCTTTGTACGAGTAGGGTAAAAAACGGACCGGCCTGACCTGCTCTTTCATCCAAATGTACATCGTGGTTTCCGGTTACACTTATTGAAGGCCTCAACAGATTTTCCTGGCTGGTTTGGTTGAATTACTTTTATTTTTTTAATAGTTTATTCATAGTATAAAATTAGACTGAAAGATTGACAGGGAAATTGCTTGAACTGGAATTCCATCCCTCTATTTTGAACAGCACAGACCACTATGAGTTCAGTGGTAACCAGTCCAACCAGAAAGCATCATAAAACGAGAGTAACCTCCTTTTATCATTTTTACTTACACATTAATACTTGTCCATTCAAGAGGTAAAGTGATGCTGTAATAAAGGGTACCTGGTCATTGCATGTCAGTGAGCTGCGTATGTGTTAGTAATGAGATGCTTTTAGAGGTGATCGAGTAAAAGGTTGCTGATTGGCCAGAATTTGTGTTTGTGGTTGAGTGTTTGACCCACTTATCAAGGATATGTCAAGAATCTCCAATAAATCCATGAATGTGTCTCGTTTCTGATATCTGCTTGCATATTTGTATTAACAGATATTTGTGTAGTTTTTTAGGACGGAAAAAATCAAGTATTTAAAATCAAATCGTTTGAGGTCATGCTTTCGAGATATTTCCCCTATCACACAAGCTAGTTGTAAGAATCCAGAAGGCATGGGGCCAACAACACAAAGTGGGTGGAAGTTTTGAGGTCAGGATGTCATCGTCACCTAATGCTTTAAATCCGCTGCCTAATTAATAGTTTGTTTGACACCTCTGTTAGGTCAACACAAGCCCAAAGCGCAAATACACAAATGATTCACGCTCCAACTCAGACCAGACGATGGAAGTGCAAACCCATCACACCTTAACGACGATCGACATTCAATTATCTCTTACCTGTTAGTTTTTCCTTTTGATTATTGTCCAAACACGCAAAGGACAATAAACAAAAGTTGCTAGGGCAATCGAACAAATGTTTCATTGATTAATTTTGTAGGGTAGGCTAATATAAAGTCTATTTTTATTTTTTATTTTTTCAAAACATTAAACGGGTGATGAAATAACCCACACCCGTGTGAGTAATACAGATTTTTAAGATTTATGAGCTTTACGTGACTAAGCGGATTAATCTCGTGGGAAATGCCTTAACAACAAGCTATGGGTTTAGATTAAAATAAAGGATTAGTTATTTGATTTCATACACAACGCCATGTACAGACTGTCTATATGTACCAATATTTAAGTATCCAGAAATGACATATACCAGTCATTACCAAACTTAAAACTCCGTTAAATTATCTCTGTAAAGAAAAAAAAAATGCTCTGGTATCTCTAAGGAGTGGTTAAAAATCCAAATTTACTTTTTAGATCTGTTGACGGGACGAAGTCCTAATTTATTGAATATAAAGTAATTTTTAAATGGAGCTCACTAAGGCCCTCTAATGGGGTGAAAAAAAAAATCACTGTATTGACAACATTTAAACGCCGCTTTGCGCCTCAGGTAAACTCAGGTGGTACCCTAATGTTTAATATAGCAGTACCGTTTCCAGACTCCTGTTTAGTCTCCTTCAATTCGACTAGGTGTCACTCATTCAGCGTCATCCAATCGAGAGTAACGTGGGCGGGGTCTAACGGCAACACTGGGTTGTCCTAAGAAGTCTCTGAGCACGTCTTGAGGGCACTCTAAGACTGGCAGAGTTGAATGCAAAGACGAAGAACAGGAGAAGCACTGATACAGCCTTTAGATTAGTCCTCGGTAACACGCCAATTTCAGAGCTGTCCTGCCATTCCACGGAACCTGCGCTGTTTAACTGTTTTCTCTGCGTTCGTAAGAATGTTCACGGGCACTGTTTTCCAAAGGATGCACATTAAGACATTTTAATGTCTAAAGAACCTGATGGATTATCACACACCGTTTTGTTAAATTTGTCTTTTAGAGTGCCATTTGCGAAGGAGCTGTTATTTTAGGAGGTCTTTGGCAAATAGAGATTCTTTTCGTTTCGAAATTAAACGTGTTTCCAGCAGACCAGAGCGACCAGAAACCATCGGATTCTTCTCGTATTAGTGCCTGTGGATCTCTCACTGTTATAATCAAATTTGGACTGGTGAACTGATTTTGCATTGCAATGGATACAACTATGTGGAGTTATATTTTAGGTCTTTTCATGGTTGCTTGTCGAGTAAAACTGGCTCGAACAACAGTTTTAGAATCAATATATTGGAATACTTCGAACACCAAGTAAGTACGTTTAAAATTTAGTCTTAACCAAAAAGCGTTGTATGGCAAGCAGCTTTAACATTTATACTGCGATTTGTTCTATTTTATTACTAGCGGTTATTTTTAATGATTGTTAAGTAGCCTAACCTAACTGTGACTAGTTTCTATCACTATATAGTGAATATTTGTTTCAAAATCGACTGTTTATTAAATCAATCACTTGTAATACTTTATTCAGTTCCCAATTTAATAGCCTTTATTGTCCCAATAGTGGCACGTTAACTATTCCATTCTAACTGATAACAAATGCAAATATTTTGCCATTGAGTTACATGGAGGTCTTTGGTTCTGTACTAGTTATTGTCCCAGTTGTACTTTACTAATACCCTTTACTGACACAAGTGTCTATTCCAGTTGTTGCACTTGTTTTTTCTTGTCACATGTAATGACTAGTTAGAATGGCTTAATTATTCATACTAGTACAATTAAAATGTTACTCATAAAATTTTAACTACACACTGAATAATACAACTGAGTAATAAGTTATAATACTTAGTGAAGAGTTGTCAGTCATAAGCTGATATATGAACCACACATACCCATATAAATGAAAGGCAAAAATATGCACTAGGACTAGGAAAAAACTTTAGAATGTAACAATTTTTCTAATACCACACAGACACCTCAAGAACCAAATAAGGTACTTGTTGTGTTGTGAAGGTGTAGCAAAGATTTTACTCTCTTTTACAGTTTTAATTTACTAATTTCGCTATTGGTTTTTTATTACACTGTCATAGTCATTTAAACACAAGACAGCCCACTAAACATATTTGTAATCCATGGCACTTTGTTGGAGGACCACCCACCTTTCCAGACTGCAGGGTATTAGTTACAATGATGCTTTATTGGCAGCAACATTGAGATGCAAGTACTTTCATTTGCAGAATCAGGCTGGATGGTGACCACTGTGTAAACTTTTTCCAAAACAAACTTCCACCTTATAGCCATTCCCACTATTTGCAAATGTTAATTTAAATGTATTTACATAATTTAAGCAATTACCCTGTGTGCGCCCTGTCAGAAATGCAGGTAAATGCAACATATTGTAGAAATTATATGGTGAGGTTGACATGTTTTGCAAAATCCATGTACCCTGGTATTTGCTGAGGAAAAGCTGCAGAATGAATCTGCACTTAGAGCAATCAAACTCCTGGAGACCTTACATCATGGTTAATATCGTGTAAGAGTGCTGAGCCACAGCCTAAATTTAGGACTGATTATAAGCTGAGAAATGTTAAATTGAAGAGTGGATTACAGCCTCTAGCTGATTGCCATAGGGAGATCTGTTGCCTGAGCTCCTTTTTTCCACTGCGAAGTGTGCCTCCGAGGTCTATACATCTGTTCCTCACCACACCTTTCTGCGTCGGGACAAATAGTTGCTAAAAGAAAGGGAACTAGAGTAAGTGCTACTTTGTGAGATCAAAACACCCGGCCTGGTGTTTTCTCAGCTGCCAAAGTTTCTTTCATAGGGTGGTCTTGCCATTTGGTCAACGTACCTGAAAAAAATGTTTGGATGTTAATGAAGTATTTTCACCAAAAACACTTTACCTGAAAAAATGTTTGGATGTTAATGAAGTATTTTCACCAAAAACACACTTTACCTGAAAAAAATGTTTGGATGTTATTGAAGTATTTTCACCAAAAACACACTTTACCTGAAAAAATGTTTGGATGTTAATGAAGTATTTTCACCCAAAACACACTTTTTTTCCCCCCACAATCTGGCCGCTCAAGTGAAACTGGTTGCCTTGGTGGCTCTTCTTCACAGTGGTGAACCTGTATTCAACTAGATCAGTTTTGTTTAGATGCAGGATAACGTTCCTTTAAGATGCTAAGCTGTGGTGTAGCGGAGCTTTGCTGCAGGTTGTAATCGGTTTTCATGAGTTCCAGTAGCTCAGTGGGTCATCTTTGTCCCAGAGCTTTGGAGACAAAAGGTGCACCGGGATGAAGGCACAGTTCAACCCCCATCCCGGTTTGAGCTACACAGAAGTTGGTACTGCAGGGGGCGGAGGAGGGGCACTAAAGCTTCCTGTCTTCTCAGGACCCCCAGCAGAACCTCGAGGGTCCCTTTCTTTCCAGCAGTTAATGACTTTATGAGGATGGAAGCTAGTCTTAGAAAGTGACTCTTTTATTCTGCCTTATGGTGTTTAGGGAAGCATGGAAGAGAATGAGACCATGTCTAACTTTGTCATGGCAGATTTAGAGCATAAAAGACAAATCCTGTGCACACAATGACCTGTTTACCATGGAATTTGTGTGTTTAATGAGAAATCAGCTTAATCTGAGAATCTGCAAATAATTGAAAGGTCAATATCAGAAGCATTTTACAACAAGCGAACATTGTAATAGGCGCTATAGTGAGGTTGTAATAAACATCAAGGGCAGGAAAAGGACTGCCAGCAAGCGGTCAGGAGTGAGCGATTGTTAATTGTGCAAATGCATTACAGAGTAGAGAAGTATGTAATGGGGGGGAAAAAATAAGGATGACTACAAAGTTGCATACATTAGTCAAAAAAACCCAAAAAAAAACCCGTAAGTAAGCCAAGGTCCAAAATGCTTTAAATGCATTTGCATTCTGCCGCAAGACAGAACTCTGAAAATTAGCCAAAGGAAATTGCTTGTCTCAATCCATTTCATTCAGATGCTTGTTTTAGAATAAATGGAGGGTGACAGCCATGGGTCGAATATATTTTGAAAAATGTCTCAATTGTTTATAATGAAAGTCAGTGGGGGTTCAAAAACTTTTGAAACATTCAAAATGTCATCTTTTGTGTTATTCAGAAGAAAACAAAATCATACAGGATTGACTTTAATGAAGCCAATGACCAGTTGGTTTATTAAATCACCTGAAAAAACAATGAGCTACAAATGTTTAGTTTATTTAGTTTTGCTGTTAGATGTCCAAACATGATACATTTTACACTTTAAGGTTCTCATGCCTAATTAATAAACTATACAGAAGTAATTAGTTATTATGCATATGCATATGTTTTTCCCATTTCTGTAACTCTGTAAGATGTTTAACATCACCATGTTCCCTACAGGTTTGTCCCAGGAAGGGGTGTAGTACTATACCCTCAGATCGGAGACAAAATGGACATTGTGTGTCCAAGAATCAAGCCAGGCTCCAGTGAGCAGACGAACATTGAATACTTCCGGGTCTATCTTGTTCCCAAAGAACAACTTGAGACCTGTCGAGTCACTAAGGGCGACATGTTACTGCTCAACTGTGACAAGCCGGACCAGGACGTGAAGTTCACCTTCAAGTTTCAAGAGTTCAGCCCCAACCTGTGGGGCCTGGAGTTCTTCAAAGGAAAGGACTATCACATCATCTGTAAGTTTATTGCTATGCTTACTCAAGAATTTACCTCAGGTGCTGATTCATGATCGTTTTTCACCTCCGTTGCCAGCTGTAACACTGTGTAGAAGGAGCCAAATGCTGAACTGATCCCACCCGTGGGAATTTCGGCCTCCGGCATTGTCTCCCAAGATATCTTTTCCGTGTTTTCGTCTGGGAAGGCGACTGACTAGGGTAATCGTTCCAAAAATAGGGAACAAATCAAGTTTATAGTTAACGGGAATGTGTTAAATCCATTAGCAAGTGTGTCTTTGTTATAGACATAAAGATATTTATGCTCATTAATCATTATATTGTTTAGCTTGCACACGTCATTTTTTGCTGTCTTTAAAAAGTTTTTCCCAAGCCTATTTTTGTCCTCCTACCCTCCGGGGAGGGAAACGTCTCAAGTGTTCAGTGTTCTCTGGGAAGGAAGACTTGTTGATGGCCCCTTACATGGATGTCATTAGTATCATTCGTCCACTTTCGGAAAAAGGGGTTATCATTCAGTTTAACGTGTGTTGATCTCAGCCCCTATTCTGTTGGCACATTCCTTAATGGCCGTTTATGTGATTTTAAGATTTGCACGCTCCAAATCCCTCAATCCTTTGCCAGTATGAGACGGATCGGTTTGATGTGATTTTTCAAGGCAGCTTGGCCTGCAGCCCGAGGGACTCGGATATCTGACCTAAATGATTCTAAAGAGACTTACCTCTGTGTCTGTGTGTGTGTGTGTATGTGCGCTATGTGTGCATGCAAATGTCAGAACGTGTGCATGTAACTGTGATGTGTGTGAGAGTTGACAAAATGAGAGAAAGAGAACTTTTGTAGGCATGTTGGAAAGTCTTACACTACAGTTTAAAAGTTTGAGTTCAGTATGAATTTATATATATATATATTCAGCAAGGATGCATTAATTGAGGACGTTGATTAGAAGACATGTATAATGTTACACAAGATTTCTATTTGAAATAAACGCTGTTCCTATGAACTTTATATTCTATTTTAATTTTCTATTCTTGTAGAATCCTAAAAAAATTAGCACAGTTTATACAACTTAAAGCAGTTTTTAATATCGATAATAATAAACAACAAATCAGCATATCAGAATGATTTCAGAAGGATCATGTGACACTGAAGACTAGAGTAATGATGCTTAAAATTCAGTTTTGCGTGAGAAGAATAAATTACATTTTAAAATGTATTCAAAATAACATTTCAAGATCTATAAGAATCTTACTGTTTATTACAAAAAATATTTCAAAATCTTACTGTAGTTTTAAATAAATGCAACTTCAGTGAGCATAAGAGAGTTCTTTCAAACGCTTTTTTTCTTGTTAAAAAGGTACTAGATACTATTATGTTGGTATAAAATTACAGACATTGAGGTTTTATAACAATGAATATTTTTTTGAATGAACTAATTTTTGATACAGTATGTTAAGAAAATAAAAGTAACAAAAGTTATAATTAAAAGTAATAATTTAGTAACACTTTACAGTAAGGTTCATTAGGTAACTACATTAGTTAACATGAACTTAGAATAAACAATACTTCTACAGCATTTAATAATCTTAATGTGAATTTCAACATTTACTAATGCATTATTAAAATCACAATGCACTGAAGATGAACAATGAATGACTGTATTTTTATTAACTAACATTAACAAAGATTAATAAATAGACTATAAATAAACTAATGTTAACAAATGACACCTTATTGTAAAGTGTTACCAATATGTTTTTATTTCTAACACTTTACTGTGTAGATTTAACTAGAGCAAAGTAGAAAGAGAGAGAGCAAGTATATTAAAATTAGGAGGTTTAATTATGTTTATATGTTTGGGACAATGTATAGAAGCAACCATTAAATACCTGTGCAATCAGTACATAGCATCATCATTTCCAACAAATTTGCATTTCTTCTAGACATACAGACAGACAGGATATGTTTCAATGTGGATTTGTGGTTAAAATATGATCACTAGGATAGTTAGATCTCCTAATGTCTGCAAAAATCTAAAAATAACCTACTCAAACCATAGCATCTGCTTAGCTACACTTGTTTTATTGTATGCGTGCAACTTCAATTTTCCACCTCCACTTTGTTGCTCGGTGGCTGGCTTCGTGACTGGCTGAGCTGCGCTGGCCCGAGGCGCTGAATGTGCTTGTTGTGGTTAGGAAATGAGCGGGCTTCATTCAAGCCGAAGAGTCGGGTCATATCTAGAGTGGCCGCTGCAGATGAATGTGGGAACGGTTATAGGGAACTGGGACATGTTGGGTAAAAGCTCTCTCTCTCTCTTGCTCTCTTTCTCCCCCCTCTGTTTTTCTCTCCTTAGCTCTTTGGTTGGCTTTCTCTGCCCACCCCCATTCTCTTGCCCTTTCACTCGCTGGTCACTCGCTTCTTTCTGTGCCCTAAGCAGTTTGGAGGGGAAGTCCATTTGTTCATGTGGGATTGGTCTTAATCCTCGCAGTGAAAGAGAGATTACGGCCCAATGGAATTCTTTAGCTCCGCTATCAGAGGACACAGCATGGGTGCGCAGGCACAATGGCATTTAAATCGTTCGACCAAGCCACTCCACCAGCCGCGGATTGACGGCCAAAGCAAATCCTTGATATTCTGTGATAATGATGTGAAAGGGCTTTGGTAATATGCTTAGTTTTCTCTAAAGTTCAAACCTGTGTGATTATTACTCACAGTATGAGGAGTTTCTAAGTTAGTGTGCACGTGATTTACTGGGATTTACTTGCAAACAAACACAAGCTTTTAAGAAGCTTTGGCGCGACGCAAAACTGAGATTTTCTCTTTGTGCGAGAAACCTTCTGCACACACATGTATAGTGACTGATGAACACATGACTCAAATGTCCGCAAGGAGCACTTGAAAGGTTTTAAAGCACCTGTGAGGACGCACACGGAAAGCTGACCCGGTCATAAACTAGCTCACTTAGCGCTACTAAACCTTATATGGCCAAATACATCCACAGGAGTGGAAGAGAAATGGGCCTCGAGAGGAAAGAATAATTTGGTGGCATGTTGAAGTTTTTAAGACGGATGATGGGCTTTAAATATTCAACATCAGAAATGTAAGCTACTAAATGTTGGCTGGATGAATCTCACAAAAAAAAAAAAAAAGAATCCTGAATTTTATACTGCATTAGAAAACTGAACCAAAATGTTTCTATAGCTTTGACGTTGCTTTGATAGTGGAGTTCACTATTAAGATAAGTTCTCATTATTCTCAAAGTTGATTCTTATTAGATTCACATTATTTTATAATAATCACCATAATGCTGATGCAATTTTTACTGTATTACAACCGTAATACAGCAAATGATGTGTTAAGATCTTAATAATAACCATATTTGAATGAGTTATAATATATAATTGCTACAGTTATAGACTAAATATACTTTTTGTGGCATTCTGGAAATGAAAATAGCATTTTTCACATAATTTATGCATGAAAGCCTGTTTCCACCACTGAATAAAAAATAAGAAACAGTAATTGCGACTTTTTATTTCATAATTCTGAGAAAAAATTTAGAATTGCAGGATATAAACTCGGAATTGCACGGGAAAAAAGCAGAATTGCGAGATACAAACTTGCTTTTGCAAGAAAAAAGTCAGAATTTTGAGTTGTTATCTCACAGTTCTGACTATATTTCTCGCAGTTGCAAGTTTTTATCTCGCAATTCTGACTTTTTCTTACAATTGCGAGTTTATCTCTCAATACTGACTTTATTTCTTGCAATTGCGATTTTGTAGCTCACAATTCTAAGAGAAAAAGTCAGAATTGCGACATACAAACTTGCTTTGTGAGAAAAAAAGTTAGAATTGTGAGTTTTTTTCTCGCAATTCTGACTTTATTTCTCGCAATTGCAAGTCTTTATCTCGCAATTCTGACTTTTTCTGACAATTCCGAGTTTATCTCTCAATACTGACTTTATTTCTTGCAATTGCGATTTTATAGCTCACAAGAGAAATTTTATAGCTCTGAGAGAAAAAGTCAGAATTTGCGATTTTATCTCACAGTTTGAGAAAAAAGTCAGAATTGCGAGTTTATTAAAAATAAAGGTGCTTAGAAGAACCGTTTTTGGTTCCACAAAGAACAATTCAGTCAAAGTTTCTTTAAAGAAGCATCTCTTTCTTACCTTTTTATGATCTTTTTATGACCTTGTGAAACAGAAAGTTTCTTCAGATGTTAAAGGAACTATTTAGACCAAAAAAGTTCTTCTACGTCAGAATTGAAAGCACAAACTTGCTTTTGCGAGGAAAAAATTCAGACTTTATTTCTCGCAAGTGCGAGTTTATATCTCACAATTGTATTTTATTACGCAATTTTGAGAAAAAAAGTCAGAATTGTAACATGTAAACTCGCAATTGCAAGAAAAAAAAGTCAGAACTGTAAGACAAAAACTCGCAATTACCTTTATTTTTTATTTAGAGGCGGAAACAGGTTTCCATACGTAATAATGTCACATTGCTTTCATTAGGAAAAATATGATCCAGACACGCTCTTTACAGGTTTTGTGAGATGTTATTGTGTGTGTGTGTGTTAGTTTTTATATATATATATATACATATATATATATTATAAAAATAGTCAATTAAACTTTTCTTTCCTCTTTCAGCCACATCGAACAGCACTTCTGAAGGTCTGGACAACCACGAAGGCGGTGTTTGTAAGACCAAATCCATGAAGCTGGTCCTGAGAGTTGGACAGAGTGAGTACCACCCATACCTACACCTGCATCGATGAAGATCACTGCTTCCATAACAGTCTTTCACGTCAGTGGTCTTATAGTGGGTGTCCATGCTAGTGTGCCTCAGCGTGTAATTGAAATGTCATGTGAGCTTGTTTCCTGTGGCGATGCCAGCTGTCCCTTCTTTGGGCTTGTGGGGAGATACTTGCAGCTTTACGCCAATTCATTAAATTCTCTCTCAAAACCTGGGGCATAATGCCTAGAAGCCAAAAAGATGTAAGGGTGGTCCGATATTATGTTCAGATCAGTTTTGCACTTCGCTGAACATTTTGTACTGCTTTGCTCCACTAGTAATTTTAGTTGCCGCTTGTTAATATTTAATGCTTTAATTTTTGTTTTAGGCCCTACAGATTCATTCTCAGCAAAAAACCAACCAACTAGATACCCTCCAAAATACCCTGACAAAGAGGACCAAAACAACTTCAGCAAAGAAAACGACGTTGTCAGCAAAGTTGGTAAGTACTGATGTATACAAGGGTAAATTTCACTAAATGTCATAAAGTAATTTAATAATAAAAAAATATTTGAATACAGTAAACAATGTATTTTATTATCATTATAATATATAAAAAAATTAAATAATGAGGATTAATGTCACAATGCAAAAAGTCATGCATCATAAATATCCAAGTTCATCCAAAAATAATAATAATAAATGTTTTGCATAAATTAATGGGAACAATATACATAATTAAAATAATTGAATATTATATTAAATAAATATATAATATTTTATATTATAATATTAAATACTGTAATTTAAAGTTTTTTAATTAAACTAAATTTGCTTGATATATCTCAGATGTCAAACTTTTACTCAATTTTACACCACAAATTTGGATTTAGAATAAATTTGGAGTTTGGTTAAATATGGTTTGAAAACATGAAAAATATGGGTGTTATTTATTTTATTAATCGCATACAAAATAAAGGTTTGAGTTTGCCTAATACATGTGTGTGTACTGTGTGTAATTATTATGTATATATAAATACACACAAATTAATGTATATATTTAAGATAAATTTCTTATGTACAAAATATTTGTATTTACATATAATATAAATTATTTAAAAATGATAATAAATACATATACGTGTAAATATTTCTTAAATATATACATGAATATGCTTGTATTAATATATACATAATAATTACACACAGTACACACACATATATTAGGCAAACTCAAACTTTTATTTGCTATGCAACTAATCTTTATTAATCGTTTGACAGCCTTCATTTATTTGTTAATTTAATTTAATTTAATAAAAAATTTTAACAAGTAAAAGTAAAATTTTGGATGTAAAATAATTGTAATTTTTTCATGGATATGTATCACAGATGCAGATTTATGTAAAATAAATCAATTCATAAATGAATACATACATACACAACGTTGTCAGTTTAACATGGTTGATTTACACTTATAGAAATGGATATTTTCCTTTCACCATCATTTCGTTTTATTCAACAAAGAAAAACTTAAATCTGATCCTAAACACCCTATTCCTCCTCATTCCCCAGACTCTATGCAAAACGGCGAAGCTGGAGGCAATAGCGGAGAGTCTGTAGGATCCACTGGATCTGAAGTGGCCCTGTTTGCTGGTGTTGCATCCGGCGCTGTCATCTTCATCATCATTATCATCGCTCTGGTAGCGCTGCTGCATCGGCGTCATCAGAAACACTCCGCGCAGTGCTCCGCCCAGTTGCCATTAAACACACTGCCCAAACGCGGAAGTGGGGCGAGTGGCGGCAGCAACAATAACGGCTCTGAGCCTAGTGACATCATCTTTCCTCTGCGGACCTCAGGAAGCATGTACTGCCCGCATTACGAAAAGGTCAGCGGTGACTACGGCCACCCTGTCTATATCGTCCAAGAAATGCCACCGCAAAATCCTGCAAACATTTACTACAAAGTTTGACAGAGAATGGACAACAAGCCGACCGGCTGTGTTTCAAATGATGGACATCAGTGTTTTGATGCCTCTCAGATGCTCAGTTGCAGATGGTGTAACTGGATGCTAGAAGGGCTGAAGCGTTGTCTAATTCAGAAGAACTCAATCTTTGTCAGTTGAGACTTGATTCTGGATTAGATGCTGGTGCACATGGGAATTTGCTCTTCTGTTTATACCTTAACACGGAAAACTGGATGACTTTCAAAGCCTAGAACATCTTACAGATGAACAAGCAGTGAAGTGCTGCAAAATAATGCTGAATAAACATCTCATGTGAAGGATCTGAGAATATCAATATTTTGCTTTAACAAACAGCTCATTTTTTTTTTTTTTAATTTATTGGTTTTTGCTTATTTTTATGTTTCTAAACTCCCAGATCTTGGACGAAAATATAACTTTCATGCACGAGAAGAGGCCTTTATTCCTGTACTTTGCAATTCTTCGATGTGTTAGAGTCCATCCGATGCAGTTTTAAGCTGATGATGACTGTTTGCATCCTGAAGCTGGCCTGATGGATGCATATTACATATGAGTTGGGACATTTGTAGCCCTTATGCTGTTGAAGTCAGTGTGGTCCAAAACGCATGTGGTTCTTTTATCCCCATTTGCTTATAACTTTTCAAACATTTATTTAAACAGCAAACAAACAAAACTAAAGATCAACATACAGAAAGATCCTTTGTTGACTCGGTAATGTAAATACAATAGGCAAGCATTTAAATTATGCTTTCACTTATGTTTTGTGTGAATCTGAACATTTCTCATCCATTGCGCTTCATCATTAAATGGTCGACTGATTTTGTTCAGATACTTCAGGAGTTTACTTCAGCAAATGAGAAGTGATTTGTTGGATTTAATGGACATATTTTTTGAAATCTTGCGTTTGTTAAACTTGTTTGTTAATTCTAGCCAATAGTGTGTTGAGGGAATTTCACATTCCAGATGGCTGACGAGGTTGAATGAATTGATTCACCATAGTCGCTTGAGCTGCTGTCTTAATTTTCGTTTTGTTTGAATGAATGAATGAAAAGTTCACTAAATTGTTTTCTATTGTTCAAATAAAATAAGTGGCCTCAAAGTCAAAACACAAATCTTGACTCAATATCTGAAAACATCACTACTTAAAAAAGATAGAAGATAGATGGATGGATAGTTACAAAGAAAGAAATTGAACGATAGAACGATGGCTAGAAGGAATGACAGAATGATAGATAGATAGATAGATAGATAGATAGATAGATAGATAGATAGATAAACGATAGAACAATGGATGGATGGATAGATTGCTGGATAGAACGATGATAGATAGATCGATATAGATAGACGATAGAATGATGGATAGATAGATAAACAATGGAACAATGGATGGATGATAGATTGCTGGATAGAACGATGATAGATAGATAGATACATAGATAGATAGATAGATACATAGATAGATAGATAGACAGATAGATAGACGGACGATAGAACGACGGATAGATAGATAGATAAGATAAACAATAGATAAATAATAGAACGATGGATGGATGGATTGCTGGACAGAACGATGATAGATAGATAGATACATAGATAGATAGATAGATAGATAGATAGATAAACGATAGAACGATGGCTAGAAGGAACGACAGAACGATAGATAGATAGATAGATAGATAAACAATAGAACGATGGATTGCTGGATAGAATGATGAATGATAGATAGATAGATAGATAGATAGATAGATAGATAGATAGATAGATAAACGATAGAACGATGGCTAGAAGGAACAACAGAACGATAGATAGATAGATAGATAAGATAAACAATAGATAAATAATAGAACGATGGATGGATGGATTGCTGGACAGAACGATGATAGATAGATAGATAGATAGATAGATAGATAGATAAACGATAGAACGATGGCTAGAAGGAACGACAGAACGATAGATAGATAGATAGATAAACAATAGAACGATGGATGGATGGATTGCTGGATAGAATGATGATAGATAGATAGATAGATAGATAGATAGATAGATAGATAGATAGATAGATAGATAGATAGATAGATAAACGATAGAACGATGGCTAGAAGGAACAACAGAACGATAGATAGATAGATAGACAGATAAACAATAGAACAATGGCTAGAAGGAACGATAGAACTTTAGATAGATAGATAGATAGATAGACGATAGAACGACGGATAGATAGATAGATAAGATAAACAATAGATAAACAATAGAACGATGGATGGATGGATTGCTGGATAGAATGATGATAGATAGATAGATAGACGGACGATAGAACGACGGATAGATAGATAGATAAGATAAACAATAGAACGATGGATGGATGGATTGCTGGATAGGATGATGATAGATAGATAGATAGATAGATAGATAGACGGACGATAGAACGACGGATAGATAGATAGATAAGATAAACAATAGATAAACAATAGAACGATGGATGGATGGATTGCTGGACAGAACGATGATAGATAGATAGATAGATAGATAAACGATAGAATGATGGCTAGAAGGAACGACAGAACGATAGATAGATAGATAAACAATAGAACGATGGATGGATGGATTGCTGGATAGAATGATGATAGATAGATAGATAGATAGATAAACGATAGAACGATGGCTAGAAGGAACAACAGAACGATAGATAGATAGACAGATAAACAATAGAAAAATGGCTAGAAGGAACGATAGAACTTTAGATAGATAGATAGATAGATAGATAAACAATAGAACAATGCATAAACAGAACGATAGATAGATAGTTACAACAGACAGAAAGAGAAAGAAAGAAAGAAAGAAAGAAAGAAAGAAAGAAAGAAAGAAAGAAAAAAAAAGAAAATGTGTCTGGGTCAACACAAAATCAAGATATATTTTTTACAACCAATACATTTTTTTTGCATTGCGACAACCCTGTTAATTTACATTTATTTCTATTTTATATTAATACTTTACTATATATTTTAAATAATTTTAATTCTTATGAACAATTACTCACATTATTTTATGGAAAACTAATTTTTTATTTATTTGTTTATTTTTGGGTGATATGTGATTGTTCCATTTCTGACATTCAGTGTGATATAGGGCCAGTTTTACTAACAGCTATTAGTCTTTTGGTGTTGAAATTGTAGTTTTACGAAAGACGCACAGTGAAGAATTAGCGCTGAAAAGGTGTGGACAAAGTTGTTTTTGCGCCTGACCTTACTGATTATGCATTTGTAGGAGTTTCCCCATTTTCTTACTACCTTTTCTGGGCCTTGAACGTGTCAGGCCTTGTGCGTTGCTGTCTATGCAAGGTCAGAAATCACTTGGATTTCATCAAAAAGATCTAAATTTGTGTTGACAAAGATGAACAAAGGTCTTACGGGTTTGGAACGACATGAGGGTGAATAATGAATAACAGAATTTTCATTTTTGGATGAACTGTCCCTTTAATACCTAGCAACTTTCAACTAGCTTAGGACCAAAAATCAAACATAAATCAGAAACAAGGCTGTCCACTCTTAGGTCTTCACGTCCCTGGTGACTACATAGGAAGCACATACCATTTGGTTTCATTTCCAAATGACGCATTGGGTCACAGGACACTCAGCCCTCTCCCACGGTAGGGAGTGTAGTGTGATGCATTTCAAAAGAAGCACTCACACCTCATGACCTCAGACACACTTAACCGTCTCACACAATCCCGGCTACACACACATGTTCTCACACCACGTTTGCGCTTTTTCTTACAGACTCAGATAAGGACCTCTAACCTTCCACAGCACATTATCTGTGGTCCTTCCTCTCCCCTCTAACGTTACAAACAATATTCCACCCTGAATACTAAGCATGGGTAGAGCAGAACAGGAAACAGTGTGTTTTTGTTATGGAGGGACAGAACAATGGGGTGGTAAATCTACAAGTCAAGCCAGCTGCCTGTCACATTCGGCCAAAAGAAACACTTCTGTCATTTTACACAAACCTGCATCCTGGAATGTGCTCATTTCTGATGTTTTTGCAAATGCAAAATGTACTTTTCTCATCTCATTGAAACCCGAACCTCGGTTTCATGCACTCAGGATTATGAATATGCTAACAACGTCTGGAAGTTGGTCAGAAGGTCCCTTGTTTGTTTCTTGGATACGGTTTCTACTACCGACAGGCCAAAATATCAACCAAGGTGATTAATAAGATCGCATTAGTCCAGTTTGAAAAAAAAAAAAAACGTATTGGCTGACAAAGCTTGGTGTGTTAGTTCTTCTTTCTGTCATTTAAAAGGTTTTCTGATTTTCTGATATCTTGGCAAATATTGTGTAAAAAAGCTGGAAGAACAAGGAATTGGTATACATATCATTCGCCATCTCCGAATTATATTATTTGGCATTTATAGAGATAGTTCACCCAAAAAAGCAAAATGAGTCATTATCGTGCATTTTTCAGAAACAAATAAAGGAATGATTTTTAATGAAACATGAGAGATTTCTGTCCCTCATCCAAAATGTTGGTGAGCTTGTAAAAGAAACTAATATAAATCAAGTGGTTTAATACAAGTCTTCTGAAAAGGCATGATCGCTTTATATGATGAACAAATTTTATGCTTTTGCATTGGCATATTAAACACTGATCAACTCACATACATAGAGCACATCAAATATGTGTTTGGAACATGAACTGAAAGACAACATGAGGGTGAACAAAGGATGACAATTTTCATTTTTGGGCAACTATCCCGCTAATAACCCACATCAATCACGCACTAATTTGTAGCAACGTTTCTTGACTTTATTCGTGAGGAAATTAAAACAAGCAGTACAATATTCTGCCATCTGCTCCTACACCAAAGTATGGATAACGAGAGTTTTTGTTCCACACTCTTTACCTAAAAGCGACTTACAATGAGTGAAATACATCATCCGCAACACACAATGCGTCATTAAATCAGAGAGTGCGCAGCTGAACTCGCATATCCGGAAGAAAGCACACATCTGGACTAGAAATGACAAAAGACCTTTTCTAGTTGCCCCAAACATTTACAGCTGGTTAAAAATCAGGAACAATCACTCAGAGACCACAATGCCTTATGCCATATTGAATAACTTTTGGAGACGCGGTTGATTGTGCGCCTTTTTGTTAATGTCTGTGAGTCAGAACTCGCAGGAAATGGGAAACTTTTTGGGAAAATCAAGATATCATCATGTGGCAGGCACATTTCCTCCCAACCAATGTGTGTAGGATGAAATAAAGGGCCAGTGAGGAAAAATGGGGGTGCTAGAGGGGAGGTAGTGGGGGAAGGGAGACACATCTGTCATACAGGGTGAGAAAAGAAAAGGGAGGAAAAGGCCTCAAGTATGTTTTTATTCCAAAGGAGAGCCATAGATCATTTCAGACCTGTCACAAAGGCTCTGTTTGAATACACTACTGTACACAAGTTTGAATTCCTTAAACGACATGAGGTCGCTTGACCTGTATTAGACTAAATCGAGGTGCTCACTTGGCCTCCACAAGATGGATTGTAGACCTGACTTCCATATCAAAGCTATGCACACAATGGGCTGCAAAAACACATTTGAAGAGTATTTTCATTCTAAAAAGATATCGCTAATAAATAAATGTATCAATATTCTCTTAAACGTTCCAAACTTTCCAAAGTTCCAAACTCTATGACTTTCTTTCTTCTGTGAAACACAAACAAAAACTGACATTTTGAAAAATGTCATATAGGTTTGGAAAAACATAAGTACATGATATGTACACTATCAAAATACTTTTACATGAGATCATTCCAAAAATTACTGTATTACAACATTTGCCTCCACTATTTCCTCATTTTTGGTTTATTGTAAAATTGCTTAAACGAACTTTGAGTTCTGTTTGTTTTTTTTTTTTTGTTTTTTTTTTTAATGGTGAACTGTCCCTTAAACTAGTTCAAATATTGATCAATAACTAATATTGTTTGGTGCACAAAGTGCACATGCTAACTATTTTGCTGAAAAAATAAATAAACAAATAAAAAATTCAGTGCTCTAATCGACATGGAGGGAGATAATAATACGATATCAAGGCTGAAAATAATAAATCAAGCTCCACATGTATGGTTTTTCTGATGTAGTAAACTTGCTCGGTAGCGCACCCGGTACAGCATTGCAATTGCTATGCGGAGCACTCAGTCTCATGAAACATGATAAAATAGCTAAAATTGCATGATTCAAATGCATTTTTATTGTTTGCTTTTGTTAACAACATCTGATTTAAATAGGGTAGAGTTTAGTGTAGACGGTATGTTATTTTCAAGTGCAATAAAGCATTAATGTTTTAGCAATTTAACTTTGCCAGATTCATGTCCATCTGTTTTAAATACAACTTAACTTGCTTTTAGCACCACTGACTCAACATTTCATTTTGAAAGTGTTGTTAAATGTGCAAGAAGCAACATAGTATCATTACGCATGCAATATTGTTTTTCCCAACGAGCCTAAGTAGAAAAATCTCTTGGAAGTACACTGAAAGAGGGGTCCAAGTAGCTCTTTTGACTTTGGGCTGTAAGCTAGGAAGATGTCTTTAGAACAGCTTAGCGTCAACCCGGCAACCACAAAGTGGGCCAATTTTGCTGGGCCAACTTGAAAACTAAATAAATAACTAAATAAAAAATTCAGTGCTCTAACCGAGGGAGGAAATAATAAAATATCAAGGCCGAAATCAATTCCCAAAACGTATTCATTTCTTTAAGGTAAATTGTGCCCACACTGTAGAACTTCCTTTCCTCATTTAACTAATTTATAGTTTCTATTTAGTTAAATCATGGCCAAGTTAGGATTGTGGAACAAATTAGTACAAAGTGGTCACAGCTGACCTAAAACGACGGAACAAATTAGTCAAATGTGGCCACAACTGAAGTACTTTTAAATAGGGAACGAATTAAAACGTGGCCATGAATTAAGAAGTGGTGGGACTGATATCTTAATTCACTGGCATACTGTTTATTTTGTTCTGCATGACATATACTGGGCTTCATCCAGAAACATATCCAGACTCTTTATATATATATGAAGTGCCATTCCAAACTCAATATTCCGATATTAAATTGAAAGCAATAAATTGCAAACACAAAAGACAAAAAGCAATCACTCAGACCTGCAGACAAACTGCCTGCGGATGAAGCCTTCAAAGTTACCCAAAATTTCAGTGTGTCTCTCAACGCCATATATCACCCTCCTTACGTTCAAGTGACAGGGAAAGTGGAGGAAAGATTAAGGGCTTGCGCACCGAGGAATGTTAAGTGTGGTTGAAGCATGTGTGCTGAGTATAGACTAGCGCACGTTCAAGGCCAAATGGTTTGGAAACAATTAAAGTAATGGAGAAGGAAAAGGCGGAACGCCTCCTCTGTCTATCGCCCCCCACCATCCTCACCCAAGCAGATGACTAACAGTCCCACGAGCCCCTGTGTCACCTTTTTGATTGTGCCTTTATCTCATTTCTCACTTTCTAGTGCCTAGTGTCCCTGCTGGCACTGGCACGGTGCATCCCGCAGCTTCAAGGTTTAATAAAGTGTGTGAAAACATTTAAAAAACACGTCCGTTCTCTAGCTCAACTACACTTAATGCACAGGGCACAGGGTTAAAAGCTCGATTAAATCTGGCCGCCTTTCCAGCACGTCACACCAGTGGACTCAAGGTCAAAAAAATCGGTCTTCCTTCAAGGAGTCTTGTGCATGCAGTGTACAACGCAGCATCCAACAACGGCCAGTGTCAAAATTGCAAATGCTCCTACATTTGTTCCACCACCCAGTAAAAGCAAACCCACATTCATCCGAAAGGAACGCACATTGACAGCCAGATGTGCTGTCTGTCGTTTATTTGGCTCTAGAAAGACTTTGGCCCAAGGGTGTGGAGTTCCCCTTCTGTTAAAGCTATGATGTGACATCCCTGTCTGGAGGCCTTTTTTTTACATTTTAAGTATCTGCCGCTTCATTCACGGTGTCTGTAATTTAGTCTTTGTAAAGTTAGTCAAAGCGCCGAATTCAAAACGTGACTCAATGAAAGCAGTCTGAAAGAGATGTAGACCTCATTCTAGGGAAACAATTAGTGGAGTTCAACCCCTCGTAGCTGAACTTTGACCTCGTAACCCGCGCGGGCCTTTCACAAAACGGGGATTAGAAAGCCATCTGATTGCATTTTGTTACAGATCATTATGGAGAATGAGAGGCGGGAGGGGATGAATATCTAATCAAATCGCCAAAGAAACAATCTAACATATGTTCCTCTATCTATCTATCTATCTGATTTGTTTATTCTACATTTAGTGAGGCTTGCATAGGCCAGATTTTTTGCGTATAACTTGCTGTGAAAATTGTGATACATCATTTGTGCAACAGACATGAATGGCATCTCAAGTTTTGTAACTTATTGAAGGATGAGAGACTTATGGTGAAAAAAAGAGGGAAAAAATCTTAACCTAGCCTTATTGGAAAAATGTGCCTCTACCTACCAAGCTCAAAAAAACTACTTATACTTACAGTTGTCTGCAGTTTTTGGCTGAAGTGAACACTAGTGGTAGTAAAACACCAACAGCCTTTATTCTTAATTCCAGGTGAATTATGATTACAGGAACAGATGATTGATTAATAAATACTTATTTCTGTGTGGTTTCTTGCACAACACTATGTTATGACCTCAAAACACTTTTAGCATTGTGCATGATGCATAAACTAATACATTTTGATGTTTGTATCACATTACCAGCTTCATATGTATGGCTTTTCTGATGTAGTAAACTTGCTCGGTAGCCCACCGGGTACAGCATTGCCGTTGTAATGCAGAGCACTCGAATAGTCTCATAAAACATGATAAAAGAGCTCAAAGAGCTAAAATTGCATCATTAATGCATTTTTGCATGCATATTGTTTGTTTTTGTTAACACTATCTGTTTTGGACAGGGTAGGGTTTAGTGTAGATGGTACATTATTTTCAAGTGCGATAAAGCAATAAACTTTAAGCAATTTAAAGGAGAAGTCCACTTCCAGAACAAAATTTACAGATAATGTACTCACCCTCTTGTCATCCAAGATGTTCATGTCTTTCTTTCTTCAGTCAATAAGAAATTATGTTTCTTGAGGAAAAAAATTCAGGAATTATCTCCATATAGTGGACTTCTATGGTGCCCTGAGTTTGAACTTCCAAAATGCAGTTTAAATGTGGCTTCGAATGATCCCAAATGCAGTTGTAAACGATCCCAGCCGAGGAAGAAGGATCTTATCTAGCGAAACAATATACTTTTTAATGTCAAACGCTCGTCTTGTCTTGCTCTGCCTGAACTCAGTTTTTTTCTGGCTCATGACAGTTGAGGTATGTCAAAAAACTCCCATCTCATGTTCTCCCTCAACTTTAAAATCATCCTATATCGCTGTTTTAACTTTTTTGTTAAGGCTGTTTGATATTCTTTGCATGTTCACTTTGCAAACACTGGGTCGGTATTTCTGCAGCGATGTAGGACAATTTTGAAATGATTTGAGGGAGAAAATACGATTGGAGTTTTTCGACATACCCTAACTGTCTTGAACCAGAATACACAGAGTTCAGGCAGAGCAAGACAAGACGAGTGTTTGGTATTTAAAAAGTATTTAAATTGTATTTTTTTAAAATGAAAATAACCGATCTAGATAAGACCCTTCTTCCTTGGCTGGGATCATTCAGAGTCGTTTGAAGCTGCATTTAAACTGCACTTTGGAAGTTCAAACTTGGGGCACCATATCAGTCCATTATATGGAGAAAAATCCTGAAATGTTTTCCTCAAAAAACATAATTTCTTTACGACTGAAGAAAGAAAGATGACAAAGGATGGATGACAAAGGGGTGAGTACATTATCTATAAATTTTTGTTCTGGAAGTGGACTTCGCCAGATTCATGTTCATCTGTTTTAAATAAACTTAACTTGCTTTTAGCACCATTGACTTGATGTTTTACTTTCAAGCAACCTAGTGTCATTTTGGATGCAATATTATTCGCCCAATGAGCCTAAGTAGAAAAATCTCCTAGAAGTGCACTGACAGAGGAGTCTAAGTAGTTCTTTTGACTTTGGGCTGTAAGCTAGGGAGACGTCTTTAGAACAGCTTAGCGACAACCTAGCAACCACCAGAATGCTCTGGAAACCATGTAGAACACCTTGGCAAGAGAATAGAAAACACTGGGAAAGATGTCAGGCCGCCAGCTTCAACAGCACAAGAAAGTACTTCTTAGGCTCTTCAGAAAATTAAAAAATTTGGTTTAATATAAACAGCTAAGGCAGAAGGAACAAAGCCCCTAGATCAAACCTCAGTAGAGAGACTAGCTTTGTAGACAAGTGTGAAATGTTTGCAGGGAAACAGGTGAGAGCCAAACACGCTGTGAGAGCCTTACGGCACAGCACAAACAGTCCGCCTGCCACCTTCATTTCTACCCTCGCAGCCAACTGGTTTGTCTGCTGTCACTTGCTCGGTAAATCGCTCTTGCTAGTAGATTTCACACCCAAATAGAAGCAGCTCTAATTGGTAGTGTGTGGACCACAAAAGAAGGTGACACCTTTGAACATTTGCTCTTACAACACTGCAAACCTTTTGTTTGCCACTTTGTAATTAAATTAGAGAGCCCGCTAAGGTTGTCCCGAACGTCTTGATGATAAAAGCCAGCATGTGGAATCCGCCATGAAAACATCTGTTGCAAATGATCACCATTTATCCAAGTGAGTATTCTACCAGTTTACAGTCCGAGTTGATGTTGCTTTGTTGTGACAGGTAAAAGGGGAACGAATGAACAGGTTTGCTGGGGAAACTCACTTCTTCTTATATATGTCATTGCGAAGCAATGTCTCTGTTGCATGTGCATTTATAGTCAATGAGGTTAAATGTCACATCCAATATTCAACGTCCAAAATGTCACCATATAAATACAGAATCGCCTAAAGAATGGGTAAAATGAAACTCGGGTAATTTGCAGGGAGTTAGAAAATGTTGAATGCAACCTGCTTGAAGCAAAGAGGAACTGCAATGGAAAAACAATAATAAGGGTGAATTTTCTAATGTTGTACTCTTGCGAAAAGCCAAAACTGATCATCACTGAAGCATTCTGATACAAAAGTGGCCTCTTGGGTGAAATATAGATCATGACAGCATTCTTCCTGAAAATTTGAATCGGATCATGGATTTATGACTACGGAGTTAACAAGCATTCAGGGGGCTTTTGATTTTAATAACTTTCTACTGCTGAGAAACGGATCCCATCCTGAACATCTGTGTGACATTGACTCTAAACAGGCTTAAATGGCTTCCACCGTGCCTTTCACATGCTCATGAATTCCCTCATCTCGAACGTCTTCGATTTCTGATTGAATACACAATGCAACCTATCACTCTCCATTGTGAGCGTTTCTTTGCCCGAGAATAATGTTCAATCACGTCCTTTTCAATCTGCCGGAACTGCCGCTGGCAATTCAGGATGTTCCGTGTAACCTGCCAGCAGGATTTTGGATGTTTCTGCCGATTCGACAGAATCGGGAAACGCAACTCAGTTCACCAGCAACCTTCCCATCCTCCCTTTCCTCAAGCAAATGTGCGATTTGACACAAAAGTGCCACTCCAGTGAGCTTGAGGCCATATGGGCGCCCTGTTGTAACAAGCATGCAATTAATCCTGAATTAGTCCACCCAATCTGCCACACGCTACAGTCTGACGAAGTCTCTGTGTGCACCCTGGGAAGCGGGCTAGAGAAGAGAGGAGAGCGTGTTAACGCTACGGTACACACGCGGCTTCCAGGAAGCATCAGAGCATCCGTTCCACATTTGCTTGACACCAGAGTGATCATTCCAGCTCCTACCATCTCCAGAGATTCAACGTGGTAAGACACGACGATGAATAATTTAAACAAACGACAAAATCCATCCCGAGCACGGAGGGATTACAAGGTTTCAGCGGAATATGCTGGATTTGGACTGCTGCTGGATTTAGCTAGTCTGGATTACAGTGTTAATATTTAGCTTTATAGTAAAGATAAAAATAAATAAATAAAAGCAGCTTTGGCATTCAGTAGGAGACTAATTCTATTGTAGGTTGTTAAGTCTCCTGTGAGGATCTCAGGCAATGGCTTTTGACATTCCACAGCAAGGATCAGTGACAAGTAAGAATGTCTGAGATGATGAAAAAGAAAAAAATCTCAAAAATCCAGATGTAATTACTGATTTCACACAGTTTTGAAAAATAAATGTTGTTTTAATGATGTTAAAAATGTCAAGTGATGTATAAAAAAAATCTGTACGTGTGTATACATCGTTTAACCATTTTGCTGCAGAAGGTTTCAAACATATTTTTTTAAAGGTACAAATATTTTTGTATTAATTTTTGAAACATTGAACAGAATCAAAATTTCAACCTGACCTAGCATTAAAAAGTAACCCTAAAAAAAAAACACCCTAATGTATATAAAAAGTAGACTATATATCTTGACATTTCTAGTCATAATAAAATGATAATAATAATAATAATAATAATAAAATATTGAATTTAATTTAATCTAATTTTTAATTTAATTTTTAATTTAATTTTATTTTATTTTATTTGTACAACATTATGCCAAACTTTTTTTTCTTATCTTCCATAAACTAAAAATGAATGAATGAATGAATGAATGAATTGTTTAATTAACTGAAGCTTTTAATTTGGTAAAATTAATTTACTTACATTAACTTGAACCAGTATACCTATTTTATTTTATTTTATTTTATTTTATTTTATTTTATTTTATTTTATTTTATTTTATTTTATTTTATTATTTTATTAAAATTTCATTTCATTTGTACAACATTATGCCAAACTTATTTTTTCTTCCATAAACTGAAAATGAATGAATGAATGAATGAATGGATGAATGGATGAATGAATGAATGAATGAATGAATGGTTTAATTAATTTAGGCTTTAAATTTAGTAAATTTAATTCACTTACATTTACTTGATTAGACTAAAAAAACTTGAAATTAACAACATAGTTCAAGCTATTCAGATCAAAATATTTTTGTACTCATTTTTGAAACGTTGAATACCAACAAATTTTTAACCTGACCTAGCATTAAAAAGTGGCTAAAAAAAAAAAATAATAATAAAATAAAATAAAAATCTAATATATATATATATATATATATATATATATATATATATATACTACATACCTTGACACAAATAGTTTTCTAATAAAATAAATGGTTTCATTAATTGAGGCTTTTAATTTGGTAAATTTAATTTACTTACATTTACTTGAACCAGCATTATTAGACTAAAACCTTGTTGAAAACTTCAAATGAGCAACCCAATTCAACCCTTTCAGATCAGCATACACTAATATAAACTTGCAAGCTATTAAAATCTGCAAAACATGATTTGCTTTTTTTTTTTTTTTTTTTTTTTTTTTTTACACAGGGAATTGATTAAATTGCAAAAAGTTGACTCTGTATGACAGGTGGTTGTAGGATGAAGGATTACGAATACAAATATTTTTTTTCTTTTGAATAACATGCACTGATGAATCATTCACAATAAGACCAGTAATGTGTACTAAGAAAGTAAATAGAGTCAATTTTGATTTCATGCAGTAAAGTAAATCAAACATGTTGGCCGCTACATCAGACAGTAAATCAAACTGAGTTAAAGCTTTTAAAAGCTGGTTTAGTTTTTGTCTCTCACAGTCAATTATTAATCAAAGTCATTATTTAATCACGTTAAAACAAGCAATAAATTGTTACTGGCCATGTCAATACTCCTCTTCACTTTCGATCCATCACCTTGTTGGCCAAGCTTGGGAAAACATTTAAAGCCACAGTATTTTTCCAGCGCAGCCACAACCACCATCTTTACTTTGTTTAAATTCTGCAGCTTCTGTGTTTGTTTTGAAAAAGAGACCACTAGTGTTGTGTCTATGGAACCCATGAATCACAGAAAACCACAGCCATGCCACATATAGCCCACTGTACATGCACATCCTGCTGCACTTATTGAGATTTAGATTCTCATGTATCTAATTACTCATTATCATGGCTATATTTTGGTTAAGTTAACTAGAACTAATTTGTGAATTAAATTTAAAAGGGTTTTTTTTGCTTTCTAGCTTACTCAGTAGCCTAATTATGTTGCATGCCCCTTTTTGGGCTTTTTCATATCTAAGCTTGCTTTATGCACCAGGATACCCACTAGATCTTAGGCTTCCCCAAACTGAGGCCTACTGGATCACCACAACGTGTGTTTTTTCCCCAGTATGTATGTGTGTGCTCCCATAGCTTTTGTCTTCTTAGACTTACCCAGAAGGCAGTGGGGCAAAGGTCGATTGCTGGCAGGGTGTGTCCACGCAACAGTGGACTTGCATGGACGCATTTCTGGGGCCCACTGCTGCTTCAAGATCCCCTGTTAAGTTTGCCTGAGGCTGCAAAACACACAGTTAATATGTGGAGACCCAGCAGTAGTTCTGGTACTAGACAGGTATTGTATCAACAGAGCTGGCCAAGAAAGCAGAAAGATGTAAGCTAAATGAACACACACCCTGCAAATATATGCAAATATGCAAGTGACAGCAAAAGACAAGTAATTTGTGAATGAACATGAGAGAGAGTTAAATTAGAGAAGTGAAAGAAAAAAGGAGAGACTGGAAAATAACAGAGAGAGAGAGAGAGAAGAAGACAGAAAGAGAAAGCCTGGAAAATATTCAGTGTAAAAAAACATAATTTCCTCTGACTGGCTTTTCCCGTGCGGGGGAAGGGAAGAGAGTAGTTGTACCAAGGCTGACATCATGCCACGGTAGTGCTACTATAATATATACGCTATAATATGAAACATAAAAAGTTATGTGTACATTAGAATGCCAGTCAAAAGTTTTTGAATGGAAAGATTTTTAATGTTTTTTTTTAAGTCTCTTCTGCTCAGCATGCCTGGATTTATTTGATCCAAAGTACAGCAAAAACAGTACAATTTGGAAATGTTTTTACTATTTAAAATAACTGTTTTCTCTTTGAATATATTTTAAAATGCTGATTTGCTGTTCAAGAAATATTTATTATTATTATTATTATTATTATTATTATTATAAGAACAGTATTTAAGAGTCAGTATTTGTTTTTTTTTTTTTTTTTGGGGGGGGTGGGTAATGAAAAAATCAATTTTTAAATTGATCAAAAGTGATGCTACAGTTTATAATATAATGTTTATAATGTTACAAAAGATTTCTATTTCAGATAAATGCTATTTTGAAATTAAAGAGAAACCTGAAAGAATTTCACTCTAGCTGTTTTCAACATAATAATAATAATAATAATAATAAATGTTTTTTTTTGAGCAGCCAATTATACACATTAGAATATTAAAATAATATTAAAATAATAATGAAATCACAGGAATAAATGACATTTTAATATATATTTAACCAGAAAACAGTTAACAGTTAAAATATTTTACAGTTTTTATTATTATTATTATTATTTATTTTCTGCTGTACTTTGGATCAAATAAATGCAGGTTTGGTCAGCAGAAGAGACTTTAAAAAACATAAAAATATTACTGTTCAAAAACTTTTGTTATAATATATAATATACTACCAGTCAAAAATTTTTGAACAGTAATATTGTTTATGTTTATATATATATATATATATATATATATATATATACATATGCACACACACACACACACACATACATATAAAGTTAGTTAATTTACATAAATTCAGCACAAACTAATTTACTACAATGAATCAGGCTTTTCCAACTATACAAAAAAAGAAACTTTACAAGTACTCACTTAATTATTGGCTTAGTCCGCTTGTCTGCAAAACTGTTTGATGTATTGTTTTATCATCTGCGTCTCTGCTCATTTTTAAAGCAGCTGAAGTGACATGCACCAGTATTATGATAATAAGTCAGCAAAAGTTGTTTGTTAGTGTAAAATCTACACTACTTTTAAAGGAGCTGAATTATATTAGCTACTTACCAAGTCTGATGCACACAGTTTATTAAATATATAGATGTTTAAATAAAAACATTTATGTTCAAATGTTTTAATTTCCATGTGAGACACAGGCATCACTAGCCCATTTCACAGATACAGTCTTTACTGGTAAATTGCTGTTAAGAGATCATGTGTGAACAGGACCTTTTAAAAAATAATGGTATTCATTCTGGAAATTTACCAGTATATTAAGTTAACATTAACACACACTCCTGTTAATGATGTCACATAATTTACCGGTATCGAAACGGATTTGTGAATGGTGCATTACTAGTAAAAAATGGAACGTCATTGCCTATGTGAACAGTGTTTTTTTTGTTTTTACCAAAGTTGTTCTGGTAATTTTACAGGAATTTACTATTTTTGCACTATGAAATTCAGTGGCAAAACCCCTTGCAGGATCTGTGAAAATGTGAATAATGTTAACCAAATAAGAGAGATCATACAAAATGCATGTTATTTTTTATTTAGTATTGTCCTGAGTAAGATATTTTACATAAAAAATGTTTATATAGTTCACAAGACAAAAAAAAAAAAAGCTGAAATTAGAAGGAACCGGAACATGATGCATTAAGAGCTGGGGGATGAAAACTTTTTGAATTTGAAGATCAAGGTAAATTTTACTTAATTTTTCTTCTGGGAAACATGCAAGTATCTCCTGTTGCTTTCGAAGGGCAGTACTAAATGGGAAAAAATGATATTTCAACAAAATAACAAAAATATTAGACATTTTCATCCTGTTCAAAAGTTTTCACCCCCCCAGCTCTTAATGCATCGTGTTTCCTTTTGGAGCATCAATAAGTGTTTGAACCTTTTTTAATAGTTGTGTTTAAGTCGCTCAACTGTCCTCAGTGTGAAAGGAAGGATCTCAAAACCATAAAGGGTTCAAATATGCAAAAGATGCATGCATATGCAAGAATCTGCAGGACTTGGAGGATTTTTCTTAAGAACAGTGCTCAGTTTAACTGTTCAGAACAAACAAGGGACTCATAAACAGCCATCACAAAAAAACAGTCATAGATCATCCAGGTAACCACACACAGTATTAAGAACCAAGGGTTCCCAAACTTTTGAAAGGGGTTATTTTAATAATTTCAGCTATTTTTTGTGGACTATATGTAAATATCTCTCATGTAAAATATCTTACTCAGGACAGTACTAAGTAAAAAATAACATGCATTTTGTATGATCTCTCTTATTTTGTTAAAATTATTCACATTTTCACAAATTCTGCAAGGGGTTCCCAAACTTTTGCATGCCACTGTATGTAAATTACGAAATAATGTAAAGTAAAATGTACAGGAATTAATACTGCACTCATGGTGAAGTGAGCTTGACTTGTGAGGAATGACCTGGAAGTGTTATCAGCTTTTTCTTTAATTCATTATTTAATCAAACAAGACATTTGACGTCGCTCACTGAATTAAACCATCGGCGTAAAGAGGTCACATAGCAATAATGTAGCACTTCTCGAAACTTTTAACGTTACATATTTTATACTACTTCATGTGGTTTTTAAAAATAAATAGTAGAGGCTACAGTACCTCCAACAGGCAGCAGACTAGTTTTGCATTCCAGACAGACTTCAGTTTGTCATTTTTGTCTTATTTTCCTTTCTTTCTGTCTCTCTTCCACCCATAGTCTCTCTGCGCATTGCACTTGCACTTAAATACCTTTTTTTCCACTTGTGTGGTAATTGAACATAGCGAGCTGCGTATGTGAATGGATTTCCAGGCCTGCCGTGAGGGGACCGTTTCATAGTCCAGAAGGTTCCAATTTAATCACACAGAATGTATATTTTGTATGGGGGACATTCTCAACATGTCAGAGAAAAATGGCTGGTGTATATCTGTAAAAATATATAATTATAAGTCACAAAAATCGTTTCAGACTGTTTCGTTTGCAAAAAGGGGTTAACAAAACATTTCACTGTCACAAGCGCAGGCTCCGAGCGTCTAGGGAGTGAAAGTTAATAAATGCTTTTCACAGCTTGTGTTTTGCCTTCCCGCTATACTTTGACTAGGCAGTCAGCATTCGCCTCGGCGGCCATAAATTACAGTGCGGTGTGTTTGCCTCAGGTCCTGATGGTTTATTTCAACCCTGTTCCTTCATGACAGATTTGACAATGTGGCTGTGAGATCCTCTCCGTTTCGGCTTTTTAGCCTCGTTGGATCGCGTGTGATTCTGTGTCAGAACATCTGTGAAGCCGTAGAGGAGATACTGTAAATTTTGTCAGGTGAGCACTTCAGCGTCTTTCCGTTTGCCCACTGAAAGTCGCAGAAGCCTGTAAGGCATCGATGTGTGTGTGTGCGCGCAAGAGGGAGCAGGAAAAATTATTTCACCCCAGAGGAGACTCGCTGTATTATTTCAAGCCTGCATTAGCCAGATTCTGCTAATGGAGCAGGACTATAACTCAGCACTTTGAAAGAGCTGTTACCCTGAAGCACAAGTGTCCCTTTGACCCTAAATCTGAATATGAATCACAATGTTGATGTGCACTGACTGTACATAAATAGTGTTCACATGCAAACAAATACAGAGTGCAAACAAGGGCAGAAACACAGATTTGCACTCTCTGTCACGTAAGTATGATGTAATGCATTGCTACAGATATAGACAGTCAACAACCACAAAATTATGAAGCAGCACAACTCTTTTCAGCATTGATAATAAATGCTCCTTGAGCAGTAAAGTAGCATGTTAGATTGATTTCTGCGGGATCATGTGACACTGAAGACAGAAATAATGCTGTAAATTCAGCTTTGCATCACAGGAATAAATGACATTTTAAAATATATTAAAACAGAAAACAGGTATTCGTAATTGTAATAATATTTATTGTGTGTGTGTGTATGTATATATTTATATGTATATATATATATATATATATATATATGTTTAAATATGTATATATATATATATATGTATATATATATATATATATATATATGTATATATATACACATATATACAGTTGAGGTCAAAAGTTTACGTACACCTAAAATGTTAATTATTTGACCAAAATAAGAGGGATCATACAAAATCCATGCTATTTTTTTTATTTAGTACTGACCTGAATAAGATATTTCACATAAAGGATGTTTACATATAGTCCACAAGAGAAATATAGTTGAATTTACCCTGTTCAAAAGTATACATACACTTGATTCTTAATACTGTGTTGTTATCTGAATGGTCCACAGCTGTTTTAACTGTTAAACTGTTCTTCAGAAAAGTCCTTCAGGTCCCAGAAATTCTGTGGTTTTTCACCATTTTTGTGTGTTTGAACCCTTTCCAACAATGACTGTATGATTTTGAGATCCATCTTTTCACACTGAGGGACTCATATGCAACTATTACAGAAAGTTAAAACGCTCAAGGAAACACAATGCATTAAGAGCCGGGGGGGTGGAAACTTTTTGAATTTAAAGATCAGGGTAAATTCAATTTATTTTGTCTTCTGGGAAACATGTAAGTACCTTCTGTAGCTTCTGAAGGGCAATACTAAATGAAAAAAAAAAAAAACAACGATATTTAGGCAAAATAAGAAAAACGTACACATCTTCATTCTGTTTAAAAGTTTAAAGCTAGCTCCCAAAATATATATATATATATATGTGTGTGTATACACACACACAAACATATGTATGTATATGTGTATCTAAGGATTAAGAGGGAGTTAAAATTAGCTTTCAGTTAAAATTAAAATTATATTTACTTACCCTCATGTCATTCCAAACTCATTTTTTCCGTGAAGCATGAAAGAGGAATTTTTGGAAAATATTCACACATGCTCTTTTTCACACATGACCGGAAAAAGTGATCTGTAAATTTTCAAAAAGACAAAAATAAATAAGTAGTCCATATTAATCATGCGACCAGCTGTTCTGAAACCATACAATAGCCTTCTGCGAAGAACACAGAAAATTAAATCATTAATCACTACAAATGTTCCCTTTTTTATGCACAAAAAAAAAAAAAAAAGTATCTGTATTGTATTGTGACGTTTTGGGCAGTTTTGTGTTAGTGATATTGTGACTGAGATGTTTCTAATGACATTCTAAAACAGATATTTAAACAAATGACTTTTTGCTTGTTTAAGGAGCAAACACAGAAGAGACTGTTGCTAAGCAAATATCTACAGCCATCACTTTTGTCTTGGTTTCATCTGCTTATCAGTTCCAGTTCTTTAATTAACTCCACAACAAATACTGTCCAAAGATAAGAAGTGAAGGAACCAGATCTCTTTTTCTAGTGCAGTCACTTCTGCTGCTTCTCAAGGCAGAGAGGGAGGAGAGGAAAAGAGGCACAACGTGGCGACAGAGTGCTCTGGTCCACACCCGCGCTCAGACAATAGGGGAAGTCCTGCCTCATAATGTATTGTGTTTAATACAGAGCCAGGATGGGGAGAGGGAATTTGTCAATCTAGCTGTGGGCTGCAACACGGTACACAAATCAAACTGCCGGCACCGTGCCAAACCTTTGGAGGTTTCTCATGTGAGAGAAAACAGACGATTTTTCTTCATCGTGTTGTACAGAGGTCTCAAAAGCACAAAGTACTGCTTTAATGGGGTTGAATAGCACTCTGTAAACAGGCGATTGCCATATGCACCCCATATTCATGGTATGGCAGACGTTTATGATTTAGTACCATTTACAAACTTTGGTGGGGAAACGAACGTGGTGTAAACATGTAGACTATTGTACACATTAAATAAGGAAAAGCCTTGTCTTCATTATTTAGCCTAATGGGTTTGCATGCCATGAGCACATTGTTTGTATTGCTTACTGCTTAATGTAAAGTTACTTTACTGAAAGTGAACTCATTTCTGTTTATTTGGGAAGAGGTTAAAAGATTATTTTATTTTTTTATTCTGTTGGTTGGTCCTGTATACATAATGAATTAACCACACATGTAAACATTTTCATACATGTGCTGCATTTTTGTGTAATTAAAACAAAAAAGATTAAAAATCAACATGACATTAGTGTTCTCAGTTAGTCACATCAGTATTTTGGGCACCATGGTCAAATATATAACAGACTGACTATACGCTGTAAATACCTAATCTCAAGTTTAAATCAACAAATTAAAGATTAAATTATTTTGCTGTCTGTTTTTTTCTATATTCTTAAAGGTCTTTGGTTTCAAAAATCAACTTTTTTAGTGCAAAAATACAATAAAAATCTGTAATTTTGTGAAGTATTATTACAATTTCAAATAGCTGTTTTCTATATTAATATATTTCAAAATGTAATTAATTCCTGATATTCAAAGCTGAAATTTCAGCATCATTTCTCCAGTCTTCAGTGTCACATGATTCTTCAGAAATCATTGTAATATGCTGATGTTTCTTATTATTATCAATGTTGAAAACAGTTGTGCTACTTAATATTTTTGTGGAAACCACGATTTTTTGATGAACAGAAACTAAAAAAATAAACAAATAATATATATATATACATATATACACACACACATATATATATATATACATATATATTGTCTTTACTTAGAAAAGCAGATTTTATTTTAACCATATATATTTATAAAGTAATTTGGTCTGCATGTTTTTTCCAAGTAAGGCAAACTAATTAGTGCACAATATATATTTTAAAAGACTCTAAAAGTTACATTTGCATTCAATTTTCATTAAGGTAAAGTACCATTATTTGAAAAATGTTCAAAAAAATATAATCGAACAAAAAGTTAATTTTTCCATAGAGATTTGGTAGTTTATAACAAATCATTTCTTAAAAGACTGTCAACGTTTGCAGCAACTCTTTCAGACATCATTTGAAAGACATTGTTGTATAACGTTTTCAGCAAAGGGGAACACATCTGTTCTTTGCCATGCAATATGAGACCATTCTATATTACAGCACAGACAGCAACATAAGCAAACTGGCAGTTGTTATTGCAAATGACTTATGACAGTATAATAGTGATTAATCAGGAGAGAATTCTTTTAATGCGTGGCTTTACATATTCATCACATAAATCGCAAAAAAAAAGTCCTGCACGGACATAACGAAGCCAACGAATGAGGTGTTTCATGTTCTAATAGAAAGAAATAACGGCTTGCGGTTAACAAATGCTTAAAAAATACAGCCAGTTCAGAAGCACAGACATCACTACACCAGAAGTGGTGATCTCACTCGCACGGTTTTGACAAAGTGACCAAACGAAGGCACAAATAGAGGAAGACGTTTCAGCTTTGAGGTAGCTACAAGTCTCAATATGAAGGAGAACATGGTCTCCATGGGCTACATCAGGCAGGAGCGCGTGGGTGAGACTGTTTCATGCTTCTTGAACTATGTCATGCCTCCTATTTTCAGCCTGCCAGCATCTATGAGCCCAGGCAACTGAGGGACCTTCACTCAGTGTGTGGTGGGCGACAACAGTGTAAAGAAGTACGATACGCTACAATGAACTGTTGCACTGTTTATTCTTATGATAGATTGTTGAAAAGGGTGCATTAGCGCTAACTTTAGTTAGTCAGTTCTAAAATCAAGCAGAATAAACCTAAAGAAACAACCAAAATGGAAACAGGCACAGGCAGGATTATGTAGCCTGTTGTTTTTAAAAGCCGAACTTGTGCATCAAAATTGATGCTATTTCTTAAATATGTTGTTGTTAGTGACAAAGGTTATAAAAATAATGTCACTATGTATTTCTTTTGGGTTGTGGTAAAAGAAAGGAAAACAACAAAGAAAAAACAACACTCCTGCTATTCGTCAGATTCAGCTCTGATTAAGCTCTGACATCCTTGACGATAAAAATGTCCCTTGAGGAGGGCCATATGCTCAGACGTCTTCTTTCCATTGTCAAAGTCGGTTTGACCTTTTTAGATAATAACTTTGAACTAGACATTGGAAATGTCTTTGTGAGTAATTTTTAATTTGAGGTATTCGACTTTTTTCTCCCAAATTTTGTGCATACAGAACACAACGTGAGATGCTACCGTGTCGAACTCTAGGCCTGTTTTTTGTTATTTTTAATCTCTGCTGCTCTAAACAAGTGCCTAATGGACTATTTAAATAACTGGGTGGCTCTCTATACAAAAGCATCAGGGAAAAGGAAGGAAGCATGTCTCAATGAGGGGAAGATGTATATGTGTGTGTATGTGTGTGCGTTTCATTTGCATGGGAAAGATTCAAGTAATAACAGAGTGGACATTCTAGGTCACTCAAACACAAACTCTACAACTAAGACAATAAGAAAAAAAGCCATGCAGGTTTGGAAAAAAAATACATTAGCAATACATATCTGGGGATTACAGGAAAAGTTCATACAAAAAATGCCATCCAAGATGTAGATCGAATTTGTTTTTAAATTGGAACAGATTTGGAGAAATTTAGCAACTTACTTGCTCACCAATAGATCCTCTGGAGTGAATGGGTGCCGTCAGAATGAGAATACAAACAAGCAATAACAACTTCAAAGTAATCCACAAGTCATCCACACCAGTCCAGTCTATCAATTAACATCTTGTTAAGTAAAAGGCTGCATGTTTGTAATAAACCAATCCATCAAAACTTTTTTTAATTTCTCTGTATCAGGAGAGAAATATGCATAGATCAAGCACTGTTTACACAGTTCAAAATAATGGTTTAAAATACCTTAATGATGGATTACACAGCTTTTCACAAGATGTTAATTGATAGACTGGACTGGTGTGGATGACTTGTGGGTTATTGTGATGTTTTTAGCAGCTGTTTGGACTTTAAGACTCTAAAAAGCACTTTTTCTGATAGGAGTCTAAAAATATTGAATAAGATTGACAGACGGTAAGTAGCTGCTAAAAGTGCCAACAAACATCAGATAGCACATCCATTAAGGGTAATGCACAACACAGTTTATAATTTGAGCCTGTTTTTAACATTTGCTGAATGAAAAACAGAAATATAATGCAAAAGTGCATTGACACACTAGCTCAAACTGTGGAAAATGGCTCTACCTACACTATCAGTCTAAAGTTTTTGGACAGTAAAATTTTTAACGTTTTTTTTAATAAAGTCTCACCACAAGTCTCTCATTCTGCTTGAAAGCACAGCAAAAACAGTAACGTTTTAGAAATATTTTTACCATTTAAAATACCTGTTTTCTATTTGAACATATTATGAAATGTAATTTATTTCTGTGATGTCAAAGCTGAATTTATAGCATCATCACTCTAGTCACATAATCATTCAGAAATTCTAATATTCTGATTTGCTGCTCAAAAAAAAAAAAAAAAAAAAAAAAAAAAATATATATATATATATAATTCTTATGTTGAAAATAGCCGAGTAGAATTTTTTCAGGTTTCTTTGATGAATAGAAAGTTCAGAAGAACAGCATTTATCTGAAATAGAAATCTTTTGTAACATTATAACTGACTTTATCATCACTTTTGATCAGTTTAAATCATCCTTCCTAAATAAAAGTATTAATTTCTATAACTTCTTTCCATATATATATATATATATATATATATATATATATACATATACAGTCATGTGAAAAAGTTAGGTCATCCTATTGAATTCCATGGTTTTCCGTATCAGGACATCATTAAAAAAAAAAAACTGGTCCTTGGCTGGTCTTAAAAATAAAACCTCAGATGAACAACAACACATGACAAATTGCACCGTGTCATTATTTACTGAACAAAAAAAAAAAGCCAAAATAGAAAAGCAATGTGTGACGAAGTTATGACACCTCTACTGTTAACATTGGAATTAAGAGGGTAAATAACAGTTAAGCACTGCTAATCAAATACCTTTGATTAATTGATCATCAGCAAGTCTGAGCGCCTCTATAAAAGCATAAGCTTTGGCAGTTTGCTGGTCTGGAGCCTTTAGGTGTGTGTTACCACAATGCCAGGGAGGAAAGACATCAGCAATCATCTTAGAGAAGCAATTGTTGTTGCCATAAGTCTGAGAAGAGTAATACAGCCATTTCCAAACAATTTGAAGTTTATTCACAAGTGGAAGACATTTAAAACAGACACCTCTACTTCCAGGAGTGGACGTCCCAGAAAATTCATCCCAAGATTAGACTGTGTAAAGCTCAGAGAAATAACAGACAACCCAAGAACTACAACTCAGACTATACAGGCCTCAGTTAACATGTTAAATGATAAAGTTCATGACAATACCATTAGAAAAATATGGGACAAAAATGGCATGGTTGGAAGGCTTGGCAGAAGAAAACCTCTCCTATCTAAAAACAGTGCAGCACGTTTTAGGTCTGGAAAGTTGCATCCGAAAAAAACACAAGTCTTCTAGAATAATGTCCTTTGAACAGACGAGACCGAAGTGGACATGTTTGGCCATAATGCACAGCACCAAAAGAATATCAGCACAAACACCCCTTACCAAAAGACAAGCATGCTGGAGGAGGGCTGATAATTGTCAGCTTGTTTTGTAGCCACAGGGCCTGGGCACCTCACAGTCATTGAGTTTGCCATGACCTCCTCTGTATATCAAAGTATTCTAGAGTCAAAAGCAAGGGCATCTGTCCGACATCTAAAGTTGGGCCAAAATTGGGTTATGCAACAGGACAATGATCCCAAGCACACCAGCAAATCTACAACAGAATGGCTGAAAAGAAAAGAATCAAGGTGTTGCGATAGCCCAGTCCAGGTCCAGAGCTCATCCTGACTCAAATGCTGTGGTGAGAGCTGTGCATAATCAAATGCCCACAAACCTCAGTAAACTGGAGCAATGTTGAAAAGAAGAGTGCAAAATTCCTCCAGAACGATGTGAGAGACTGATAAAGTCACAGAGAAAATGAATGCTTTAAGTTATTGGATCTACAGGCAATTGACTCATAGGGTGTCCTAACTTGTATATTTAGAATGATTTCAGAAGGATCATGTGACACTGAAGACTGGAGTAATGATGCTGAAAATTTAGCTTTGATCACAGGAATAAATTACATTTTAAAATATATTCAGATAGAAAACAGTTATTTTAAATAACAAAAAATATATCAAAATTTTACTGTTTTTGCTGTACTTTAGATCAAATAAAAGCAGGCTTGGTTCAATTCCCAGGGAAAACATGAACTGGAAAAAAGGATCTTCAGTGCTATGCGAATCGCTTTCGATAAAAGCATCTGTCAAATGTGTAAATGCAAATAAAATTGAAAAACAGCTTTGTTGTGGATTCAAAATATAAACTGCCACAGATGAATAATCTATGGGCCAAGAAAGGTGTTAACACAACATTATCCAGACTTTTTGTATGGACGCCACTATACAAAAAAAAAAAAAAAAAAAAAAAAAATTGATCACTCAGTGCTGCAAGTAACCAATCAGAAAAGTAGAAAGTATTCTAGAGACATTGATGTGCCATAATTAGCTGTATTCAACAAATAAAAAAATTGAAAAGGAAAATTATATCTCGAAATATTTCAAACTAGTTGGCTGAGTCAAAAACTGAATGAGTTTCTATTCCACTAAAACAAAAACTTTAGGATGACTAATTTCAGCTCCTGAAAAATCACGGTGATAGCACAGCATGCAAGCCCTAATATTGAGGCTTGGACATTCTTTGAGAACCAGCTAATGTATAAAGTCACACAATCAAATTAGGTCAGAAAATTTCTTCTTCAACACTCTAGATGTAATGGGAAATATCTGACACAGAATAAATATTCTAAAAGCTCATTCATAAGAGTATTTACAACATCTTTCAATGTCCCTGAAAATGTGTTCTGGTCAATAAACACTGGTCAAACAGCCGGTGATACTAACAGTTCTCAAAGGCATTGAGCCGAGCTCGCTGCATTACTTTGAACTTGTGCTTTGTTGGCACTGAGAAATAAAATGGTCCAAATGAAAGTACAAAATGAATTAAAAGAATTCTTTGAAGCAGTTTTGGTAAACAAACAGCATAAACAACTGCTGTAATTTTTCTGTAACAATTTAGGAAAACGTTATAGTTTGAAACTATGCAGAGCATAATATACTGACAGAAGAATTCCTGTCCTTTCACACCAGTTTACAGCTAAGAAATGATTTGCCAAGATGAGCTAGTAAGCTGAAAGCATATTAATTTCAGCTGTTCTAGGACAAATTTTATTTTATTTATTTATTTATTTATTTATTTATTTATTTTTAATACATAATACAGCATAAATGGGTTCAAACTTAAACTCAAATTACTTATTCCTGGTGCTCGAATGGTAATGGTCAGAAGACCTGCTAGTCAGTGCTGTTTTGTTCACATATCAATTTCTGATCAGTCTGATTATGGATAAACACCTCCCTCTAGAGGATGTTTCAGATATTAAAGAAACCTATTTGAACAGGAACTAAGCATTACCACAGCGTAATAATAATCATTAAACATTAACATATTCATGATAAATTAAAATATTCCTCATTTAACATTAACATTAATGTAGCAATTCACAATAAATTAATATATTCTTTGAATTAAATATTTGAATTTATATACATAACAATGTATTATTATTGTTGTTGTTTTTATTAGCATCTCATCTAGGCTTGCAAATATGGCTATAAATTTATTTAGGGGATAAAGATGCTACTTAAGATAACTATTTAACACTTATTTAGAAAAAAAAAAAACTATAAACTATAACAATAAAACAAAGGAAACAATTTCTTAGCCTGCTGTTCCTTTACATACGTTTGTTTGTAGCATTTGTTTTTTTCATATGTTTATACAAATCCACCTGGCTGGGTCGAGTACAAGGTTTTGAATTTCTGCACGGAAACAAACGCGCTATGTAGAAAATATATGACAGCTATGTTCAACTGTAGCCTGTGTAGAAACAGGATCCACTGGTACGTGCAAGCTATTTTATTTATTTACCGCCCAATACCACACAATTGGCCCTACAATAAACCTTGGAAAGACAAACCAAATGATTGTCTTTCCACGTACTGAACAATAAATGAGAGAGCCGAAACTACTGTAATATCTAGAAAACGAAACTTACCAAAACGAAACTTACCAGCGCACATATCCGGTTTAGGATGAACCTGGCCACTGAAGGAACAGCATCACTTTGAGAATAGTTCAAAAGGAGTGCACGGTGTCTGGTACGTTGACGTGTTGTTTTGATTATTCGACGTTGTTTAAGGATGGAGAAGATGAGTTACACGTTCAGTCAGCAATATGAGGAAAAAATCCGCCCCTGCATCGATACTATTGACAGTTTGCGGTCTTTGGGAGTCGAAAAGGACTTGGCGCTGCCTGCCATCGCCGTCATTGGAGACCAAAGCTCAGGAAAGAGTTCTGTTCTCGAGGCGCTGTCAGGAGTGGCGTTACCCAGGGGCAGTGGTAAGGACAGCACACGATAAAATAATATATATATATATATATAAATACATATATAAAACATGAAGAGTTCAGATGCAAAACCAGCTAAATACATCCCGCCTGCAGAACCTGATTTTACCAAGTATGACTTGTTCCTGGATCAACATCTTTGTTGGAACAACATTGTGATTAACCAATCAGATTTGAAAAAACAGTGTATAGTTTTTGTAAAGTTTAGGCTTACAATCACTGTTTGCTGCTTGTACATCAGTGTCATTCATCTATCATTTCCTCTGATTTTAGGGATTACTCATGGGTAAGGTTAGGTTTAGGTGTAGGGATGTGGTCAAGATTACATTTTTGGATTAAAATGTTGTTCCAGGGTTAACAAAATATGTTGACCCAGGAACACATCTTACTCAGCAAAATCAGGACGTGCCCATCGCTCTGACGTTTTTCTTTGAATTTGCATTTTTTCTGGCTACTTTGTATAGGTTTCTATGTAAGTACTGGCACTTCTGATTGGGCTGAGGCTGGAATTTAGCGAGTTCGAAGTAAAAGTATTCGATGGACGTATAATATGTGTCAGGAGCATTCACTCAGTATCATTATCTCATTTTTGACCAAAATGGCTTTTAGCTGGTTTTGCATCTGAACTCTTCATATATAAATATAAATTATACTGCATTTGCGTAATTAACTACGGAGATTGCAGCAAGTACTGCGGTGTGGATGTACCATGGCACAGTGACTGTACTCTCTAGTGTATACCTGTAGTACTTAATGATTACAGTGGAATTTACATGGTAGCCTACTTTATAGCACTTTGAAGAACAGCATGGTAAAACGATGTCGGGCAAATACACTTTCATGTTTTCTGTTTTCTATAGGAATTGTTACAAGATGCCCTCTTGAGCTCAAAATGATAAGAACTAAAGATGAAGAGAAATGGCATGGGAAAATCAGCTACATGGGAAAAGAAGCAGAAGATATTCATGACCCAGCAGAAGTGGAGAAAAAGATTCGAGAAGGTAGAGAATACTTAGAATGCATCTTGAGATCTTCAAAAAAAAGTATATACAAGTTGGGTTTTGTTTATAATTGTGTTTGTAGCCCAGGATGAGATGGCTGGAGTAGGTGTTGGTATTAGTGATGAACTCATCAGTCTGCAGATCACCTCTGCCAATGTTCCTGACCTCACTCTCATTGACCTCCCTGGTATCGCACGAGTGGCAGTCAAGGGTCAACCTGAGAATATTGGAGATCAGGTAAACTGAACTTTTAATATTTAATGTGTATGTGTTTTTTAATGACATTTTGTTGAAAGACTTTTGTGAGTGACATATAGATACATCAATCAAATGCATTTCTTCTAGATTAAGAGACTGATCAGGAAGTTTGTTACTAAGCAAGAAACAATCAACCTGGTTGTGGTACCATGCAATGTTGACATCGCAACTACAGAAGCATTAAAAATGGCTCAGGAGGAGGACCCTGAGGGCGAGAGAACATTAGGTGTGCATTACTCATTGCATTTCAATACTATCCACCTTATTTTGGAATGCGGAAGTGAGCTATTTTTATTTTATGGATGCATCTTCTCTAACATTAAAAATGTGGAAAAGGTGAATAAAAAAGGTGGATACATTAAAGGAGTCAGTAAAACCACAAGTTGCTATGCATACTGATTATGTGTTGATCATTTGTCTACTACAGGCATCTTAACAAAGCCTGACCTGGTGGATAAAGGCACTGAAGAGACAGTCGTAGACATTGTGCACAATGAGGTCATTCACCTTAGTAAAGGCTACATGATTGTGAGGTGCAGGGGACAAAAAGAGATTATAGATCAGGTCACTCTCAATGAGGCCACAGAAACAGAAAATGCCTTCTTCAAAGACCATCCTCATTTCAGGTGAGTATATATTCACATTGCAATATTATAAGGAGCTGACACCATCAAATTAATAGCATGGTATTTAGTATTATTGATTCCCGAGTGTGTCCAACTTCTTTTCCATGTGTGGTTATTTGCAATATTATTATAATAGTTTTAATTATTACAGGCATTTTGCATTTGTTATTTGGGATTCTAGTAAATTTAAATGAAAAAAGGTAATGTGATGTATCACTGCCATTTTTTTCTTCAGAAAACTTTATGAAGAAGGTTTTGCCACCATTCCCAAGTTGGCTGAGAAACTAACAATTGAATTGGTTCATCACATTCAGGTAAAATAACTGTCATTTAATACAAAAGGTACATTTTTAGACTTGCAATAAAAATAGCTCATTTTTACAATGCTAATCTGTTGTGCAGAAATCCTTGCCTCGTTTAGAAGAGCAAATCGAGACAAAGCTCGCTGAAACAATGAAGGAATTGGAGGCATATGGCAACGGACCCCCATCAGACCCTGCAGAAAGACTGAGCTTTCTCATTGATGTGAGTATGAAGTTTACTATATCAAAGTATGAATATTTCATACTGATATCACAAAGTCACTGAAATCTTTCACATCTTATCACTAAATTTAGAAAGTTACAGCTTTCACTCATGATATGTTCAACCTGACCACTGGGGAGGAAGTTAAATGTGCCTCAGATCTACTGATATTTCCAGAGCTTCGTCGAGAATTTGCAAAATGGAATAGCCTCTTGGATCGTTCAGGAGATTCCTGTAAGTGAGGCTTATGCTTGGCACCTCCAATGTGTACCGTTGCTTTCCTTTAATCTTTAAAAAGCTGACTGAGCTTAATTACTGGTCTCCCGACAGACTCTTTAAAAAGTTTTTGGTGGTGATAGAGCAAAAGAGCATCCTCTGAAAATGTTCATAAATCCTTTGCAGTCAAAAGGAAGATTGAGAAGGAAATTGAAAGCTATGAGGCCAAGTATCGGGGGAAGAGAGCTTCCAGGATTCATTAATTACAAGACTTTTGAAGGGCTTGTCAGGGAACAGATCAAGCTGTTGGAGGATCCTGCCTTAAAGACACTGAAGACCATCTCTGGTTAGTATCGTTGTGTATTTCAAATCCATTTTAATGAGTTTTCAATCATTTTCAGGTAGTTGCTATAGCACATGTTGTAAAGCTATTCTTGCAGGACTGTTCAACTTGAGTATACTTTTATAATGCAGTACATGACATGAATACTTGGCATGAAGTATGTAGAAACCTATAATTAGCAAGAACCAGGAAATCTCAAATTTCTGTAGCTCAAGGTTGAATTAAAAGGCACTGTGAAGTTTCTTGTGACAAAACCAGATGCACTGGATAAGCCTGAATGTTGCCTGAATTAATATTGTTTGTGTTTATATAGATATGGTTAGAAGAAAGTTCGTTCAGCTGGCCCAGTGCAGCTTCGTTGGATTCCCTAATCTTCTGAAAATAGCAAAGGTAGTTTTTTTGTGTTTATGTCAATGAATCTTCAATAATAATAATGCCACTGATTAAGAATTTGTTGTCTCACTACAATTTACAATAACAAAGCTTTTATATATTTTCTTAGACTAAGATCGAAGCCATCAAGCAGGATAAAGAATCCCTGGCAGAATCAATGCTCTAAGGACCCAATTCAAGATGGAGCTCATTGTTTACAGTCAAGATGGCACATACAGCCAGAGCCTGCAAACATGCAAAGGATAAGCAGTCAAGATGGAGCTCATTGTTTACAGTCAAGATGGCACATACAGCCAGAGCCTGCAACATGCAAAGGATAAGCTAGAAGAGGAGGAAGAAAGGAAACCTAAGTTTCATTTTGGGAGTGTAGACAATGGCACAGACAGTAGTGCCACTTTGCGTGGGATGAGGTTGCACCTTGAGTCTTACTACATGGTGAGTGTGCCAACTAAAGCTTGCTGTGAAACCAGCTCAAATTGAAATGTTCTTAAAATGTTCAAATGTTGAAATGTCTCATCTGCCTCACTAGATTGCAAGCAAGCGTCTAGCTGACCAGATCCCAATGGTGATGCGCTATCTGCTGCTCCAGGAAGCAGCTTTGGAGCTGCAAAGGAATATGTTGCAGTTGCTGCAAAATAAAGATAATGTAGACGACCTGCTTAAAGAAGACTTTGACATTGGCCAAAAGCGAGAGAGCTTACTGAGTCGCCAGAAACGTCTGATGAAAGCACGCGGCCTCTTGGTTACCTTTTAGAACAACCTTGTAAAATCGATTGCAGCAGTTTCAATGCAAAAAAAATCATATGCAGTTTGTGAAGAACATAACCAGAATTGGCAGCAAAGAATGTATACATTGATGCTGGTTTCTGGTTTTATTTAAGACTTCAGAATTACAATTGAGCACTTTATGAAGAAATATACTGTCCATTTTTATGAAGTTGTGCTCTACTTTACGGTCTAGTGTTGGACATTGTAGAATTTATAAGAAAAAGGGCACCTCAAAATTCAATAATGATAGCATATGTGGAGTTTAATATATTTGTTGAATTGCAAAATACCTGTTTATCAGTTTCAGAAACTTTATATAGTTTTTAGTGGGAGTACTGCAACAGGTATTTTAAATATTAGTATTTTGCTGTTAAAACAGATGGATGTCCACTGTCTACTTTGTTTTCTTTTTTTCTATCTTCACCCAAAAATGAAATTCCACCATCATTACTCTTCTGTTCCAGTCATGTAGGTTAATTCTACTTCCAAAACCTGACGACAAAAATGAATAAATAAATAAATACAAATGCTTTTTAGATTCTTAAAGTGCTACAACATATAGTTTTTATTAGTGACTTTATAAACTACAGTGTCTTCATTCATTCTATAAAACAAACAATCATAAATGACTGTACCACTACATTCTTTTTTGGAGAACAACTAAACTATAGGCAAATGATAACAAGAGTTCAAATGATAACAGGTCGGAAGCTACAATAATAAAATTGCTTTATAGCAACTCAGAGATGCTCACGTCTTTGGACTCGGAATTATGCATTTCTATGGGAGCACTAGCAACTCCTAAACATAACGTTTAAATGACTCTGCTGCGGTCAGGTAGTACTGTGGTCACGTGGTATTAGTTGTAGCTCTCAGAAAACTCCCACCCTTAAAGCTGTAATTACAAGGTCTATGAGAACGTGAACGCTTTTTGCAAGATAAAGTCTTGTGAACACAGCATAATAATCTAAATGTAGGCTAATGGCATCCTTTAATGTCCCTGAAAATATGCTCTGGTTGACAAACACTGGTCACCCAGGTGAAAATAAAGTGCACTTCCACAATGTAGTGCTCTATTTTCATGCACTAATTGTGTACTTAATATACTAAAAATTATTATTTAGCACTAATGTGTTTTTTGTTTGTGGTTTTTTTTTGACACCACAAATACTAATACAATGTAAAATGTGATTTTAACATACTATCTCTGTATTTCACTTGAACCCATTAGTGTATGAAAATATGTGTGAAAAAGTCTTAAACAGTACATTGTAGTATCCTTTGAAAATATCTGTGATGTAGCAGAACTTGTTTTTCAACAAATGTTTAAAGTAAAACTTCATGGAATGACAAAAAAATAAAAAATAAATAAAAAAAAATCATAATAGTTATGACTATTATTAGTGAGCTCACTGCAATTGTTGACCAAAGTTTCAGGAACAATATAAAGTTATTGTAGTCTCTAGATTGTTGATCAGGAAGTTCATTACAAAGCAAGAAACAATCAACCTGGTTGTGGTGCCATGCAACGTTGACATTGCAACCACAGAAGCATTGCAGATGGCTCAGGAGGAGGACCCTGAGGGCGAAAGAACTTTAGGTGTGCATTACTCATTGCATTTCAATGCTGTCCACCTTATTTCAAAATGCAGAAATGAGCGATTTTCTTTGAATGTACGAGCCTTCCGATTAATCAGCTGCTACAGGTAAGTAACTATGATAGTTATAATAGTAAGAACAACAAAATTCAATAGATGGTAAGACTAAATCAGTGCATCTATGATTATGATAATGAATTAAAATAATATGATAACAAATACCAGTTTTCAATATCCTGCAGCATAATGGACCTATAGGCACTGATATATGCATATTCTGATTGTATCATTTGTCTATTACAGGCATCCTAACAAAGCCGGATCTGGTGGATAAGGGCACTGAGGGGACAGTTGTAGACATTGTGCACAATGAGGTCATTCATCTTACTAAAGGCTACATGATTGTGAGATGCAGGGGACAGAAAGAGATTATAGATCAAGTCACTCTCAATGAGGCCACTGCAACAGAAAACGCCTTCTTCAAAGACCATCCTCATTTCAGGTGAGCATATGATCTGGTATCAGACCTTTAGTGCGATTTAAACTGTAATATGATTCTACAGGTATTTCAATCATGTTCACTTTCCCATAAAAATACCAAATTAATAAATAAGTCGCATTGGTGTGTATGTCACATTATATTTATACATTCAGAAATAATGTAAAATACAGATAAATAAAACACCCCACAACAAAGCCTTTACATTTAGTAGTATTCAAATGAAAATTAATTATAAAACAAACATAAATTATAATGGAATTCATCATAAACAATATTTATTACTAAACACGTCCATTTAAATTGAAAATGAAACTACCGATGCTTTAAAATGTGTCACAGGATGTTTCAGATGACAAAAAACATAATGAACTGCATCCTTAGCTAACAGACTTTCAGAGGGTGTGTTATTTGCATGTGTGTTAGTAAACCGTTGCATTATGCCCATATAGTGCAAATGCAAATTAGTACCTGTTATTTGAAATTTAATAAATCAGGCCTGTTGTGTCCAGTTACAGGTGGCTAATGTGGCTTTTTTTTTACCCTAGCAAACTCTATGAAGAAAGTTCTTACTACTATTCCCAAGTTGGCTGAGAAATTAACAATTGAGCTGGTTCATCACATTCAGGTATACATTTTTTTTCAATAAAAGAAACCTACAGAAATTCTAGACTCATTATAAACATAGATCATTTTCATACTACGCTGTGTAGAAATCCCTGCCTCGTTTAGAAGAACAAATCGAGGCAAAGCTTGCTGAAACACAGAAGGAACTGGAAGCATACGGCAATGGACCCCCAACAGACCCTGGAGAAAGACTGAGCTTTCTCATCGATGTGAGTACAACCTTGAAATATACACAGCTACTATATTAAAGCATATTTAACCATATTGATATTACTGAGTTTCTGAAATCTTTCACATCTCATCACTGAATTTAGAAAGTTACAGCTTTCATACGCGATACTCTCAACCTGACCATTGGGGAAGAGATTAAATGTGCACCAGAAACACTGATTTTCCCAGAACTTCGTCAAGAATTTGCAAAATGGAACAGCTTCTTGGATCATTCAGGAGATACCTGTGAGTGAAGCATATACTTAGCACTTCCTATGTTTACTGTTGCTTTACTGTAATGTATTCAAAGCTGACTAAGTTTAATCACTGGTCTTCTGACAGACTCTTTAAAAATTTTGGTGGTAATAAAACAAAAGAGCATCCTCTGACAATATTCATAAATCCTTTGCAGTCAAAAGGAAGATTGAGAAAGAACTTGACATCTATGAAACCAAGTATCGAGGAAGAGAGCTTCCAGGATTCATCAATTACAAGACCTTTGAAGGACTTGTTAGGAATCAGATTAATCTGTTGGAAGATCCTGCCTTAAAGACACTGAAGACCGTCTCTGGTTTGTGTTGTTTTGTATATTTCAAATTCCACCCACTCCATTCCACAGTTTTTAATCATTTAATATCATTTAATCATATAATACTTATTTTGAAAATTTGAAAATTTAGCTGTATTAACAGTGTAATTTTTTGTTTACATACATAGATGTGGTTAGAAGAAAGTTCATCCAGCTGGCACAGAGCAGCTTTCTGGATTCCCTAATCTTCTGAAAATAGCAAAGGTAGTTTGTTTGTGTTTTTGCCAATGTCACTGGCAATACACAGATTCAGTGTTTTAATTAATATTGTTTTGTTTAGAATGCCAGTTTTCTTGACAAATTGATTGAGTGTTGATAATACTACTAAATTACACATTTACAAACCCTTACTTCTCTGACATAAATGTTCAGTGATGCCTTTAAATCACAATATACAGAGTTCTAAATTTTAAAGTTAAACTTTTTTTTTTTTTAAAAATCTAAGACTAAAATTGAAGCCATCAAGCAGGATAAAGAATCCCTGGCAGAATCAATGCTGAGGACCCAATTCAAGATGGAGCTCATTGTTTACAGTCAAGATGGCACATACAGCCAGAGCCTGCAACATGCAAAGGATAAGAATAACAAATCTGAATGAGGACGAAGAAACTAATAAAAGATGTAACAGCTTGACCGTAGGCATAATCACAGACAGCCATGCCACCTTGCGTGAGATGAGGCTGCACCTTGAGTCCTACTACAAGGTAATTGTGCCAACTAAAGTTTTCTGTGATATCAGATAGCTCAAATTGTAATGTATATCTAAGATACTGTCTTATCTAATTTAACAGATTGCAAGCAAGCGTCTAGCTGACCAGATCCCAATGGTGATCCGCTATCTGCTGCTCCAGGAAGCAGCTTTGGAGCTGCAAAGAAACATGTTGCAGTTGCTGCAAAATAAAGATGATTAAGACGACCTGCTTAAAGAAGACTTTGACATTGGCCAAAAGCGAGAGAGCTTACTGAGTCGCCAGAAACGTCTGATGAAAGCATGCAGCCTCTTGGTTACCTATTAAAAATCAGTTCATACACTTCATTAAAACAGTTTTAATGCAAAAAAAAAAGTATTGTTCATTTTTAGTTCATGTTAACTAATGTACTTAACTAATGTTAACAAATGGCGTTACTGTAAAGTGTTACAAAAAATCATAAGGTCATAAGGTAATAGCTTGAAATATTTAACAAATGGGGCACAAACATGCATGCTGTTCTTTTTTTTTTTTTTGGAAATAGCTATTGAACTCTTTGAAAAACATGGGATGCATTTCCAAATTGAGTATCTTAATAAAGAATATTATAACTGTTGTCCAGCCTTCTGTAAAGCTACTTTTGGCCTCTGAAGTGATGTTTAATGCAATATGAATGCATCTACTATTTTCCAATGTCAAAAAGGCCAAGCTGTGCTGAAAAATCTTCATTTTGGGTCTTAAGCAAATATAATGTGAAGAAAATAGACTTTATCTCTCTCTCTCCCCCAGGCTACAGCATTACAGGGGACTTCCTATGGTTAATGATGCCCCTGAGGAATAAATGTGTGATTGTTCCCATGTGATGAATGGTGAAACCGTACTTTAAGGGGTGAAACGAAACTATTCTGACATTCAGAAAATATATATTGAGGAAACTTACCAAATACATAACTGCTCTAGGATTCACTTTACACTTTAGTGAGACAATCTCATTGAGAAGTGCATGGCATCTGATGCTTGGACGCGTTGCGTGAAAAAGGATTTCTCTTTGTTATTTTGACATTTAGAAATCTTTTAAAAATTGAGAAGGTGAGTTATACGTTCAGTCAGCAATAAGAGGAAAAAATCCGCCCTTGCATCGACACTATTGACAATTTACGGTCTTTGGGAGTGAAAAGGACCTGGCGCTGCCTGCCATCGCCGTCATTGGAGACCAAAGCTCAGGAAAGAGTTCTGTTCTCGAGGCGCTGTCAGGAGTGGCGTTACCCAGGGGTAGTGGTAAGGACAACACATGATGAAATAAAAAAATATATGCATTTATAAAACGTACATAAATATAAATTATATTTCATGTAATTAACTACAGACTATACAGGAAATACTGTGGATGTACCATGGGAGAGTGATGGTACTCCCTAGCTATGACTGTTGGGGAAAAGGTTAAATGTGCACCAGATATACTGATTTTTCCAGAACTTCATCAAGAATTTGCAAAATGGAAAGACTTCTTGAATAAGTCAGGAGATTCTTGTGAGTGAAGATTATACTTGGCACCTCCTGTTGCTTTAATGCATTTATGAAGATCTGAGTTTCTTTAATCTTTTTTTTTTTTTTTTTTTTTTTTTTTACCTTCGGTGGTAATAAAACAGAGAGCATCCTCTGACAACATTCATAAATCCTTTGCAGTCAACAGGAAAATTGAACAAGAAGTTGACAACTATGAAACCAAGTATAGGGGAAGACTTTCCAGGATTCATCAATTACAAGACCTTCAAAGGATTTGTTAGGGATCAGATTAAGCTGCTGAAAGAACCCACATTAAAGACACTGAAGGCAGTCTCTGGTTTGTATTATTCTGTATACTTTAAATCCTACCACTTCATAGTTGATGGTTTATTTATTTTTTTTTTTTTTGATTAATCATTTAATAATGATTTCATTTATTAATCTTCTGAAAATAGCAAAGGTAGTTTTTTTGTTTAGGCCGATGTTTCTGGCAATACAGAGATTCAGTGTTATCAAAGTACTTTTGTCAATTTTTTTGACAAATTGATTAAGTGTAGATAATGACGCATTTACAAATCATTACTTCTCTGACATAAATGTTCAGTGATGCCTTAAATCACAATACAAATTTAAATGAATTTTCTGAATTACAGATTTCTAAAGTTTGAAGTTAAACTTTTTTTTTTTCTTACTATTTAGGACTAAAATTGAAGCCATCAAGCAGGATAAAGAATCCTTGGCAGAATCCATGCTGAGGACCCAATTCAAGATGGAGCTCATTGTTTACAGTCAAGACGACACATACAGCGGGAGCCTGCAACATGTACAGAATAATCCATACGAGAACGATGAAACTAGTAACAGATTTAACAGCATGAGCGTAGGCATAGACAATCATGCCACCCTGCATGAGATGAGGTTGCACCTCGAGTTCAACAACATGGTATTTGTGCTAACTAAAGCTTTCTGTGATATCAGATAGCTCAAATGGTAATGCATATCTGAGATAGCTTCTTATCTAATCTTAACAGATTGCAAACAAGCGTCTAGATGACCAGATCCCAATGGTGATCCGCTATCTGCTGCTCCAGGAAGCGGCTTTGGAGCTGCAAAGTAACATGTTGCAGTTGCTGCTGAAAAAAAAAAAAAAAATGGATGTAGACAACCTGCTTATTGACTTTCAGACTTTGACATTGTCCAAAAGCGAGAGAGCTTACTGAGTCGCCAGAAACGTCTGATAGATGCACACAGCCTCTTGGTTACCTATTAAAACGCAATTCATTACAACAGCTGTAATGCAATACAGAAGTAAGCAAGTACATAAATAAGATAGCTCATGAGATGATAGTTTGAAATATTCAGCATGGGGCACAAACATGTAGCCTAAACATGCATGTTTTTTTTTTTATTTTTTTAAATAAATTAAAATAGTAATTTAACTCTTAATGGAAAATATTTTTTTTTAAATATAGAATATTAGAACTGTTTTCCAGCTTTTTGTTAAGTTACTTTTAGCCTTTGAAGTAACATTTTATGCAATATGAAAGCACTCACTGTTTTCTTGTTTTCTTGCTTGAAAAAGCTTTTGTACTTGTTTGGATCTTAAGGAATACACTGCAGTATCTTTTCTTAGTATCAGTGATGTAGAAGACATCAAATGTTGAAAATTAAACTTCAAGGCATAACAAAAAAAAAAAAAAAAACATAAAAATAAAGGCAATCACAAGTGGAGTTTAATGCAATTGTTGACCAAAGTTTTAAAAACAGTGTAAAGTTATTGTAATCTCTAGATTACCATTTCTTTGCTTGTGTTATAACTGATCTTACTATCTTTCTGAAATTGAGAATACAAAACTCACTTAAACTCACTTATCTATTTTCTCCGAACCTTTCCAACCATTCATCTGTTTAGTTTTAAACCCGCCACTTTGTTACAATGATCTGCAAGCTCAAATTTAGTTCTGTCTCCATTCAATCAACTACCTGGATTGTACCAAACCCTCCCTACGCACAATAACCTGCTTCACTCGGATGTACAATACAGAAATAAGTCACTACACCCTTTACATAGTGACTTTAAAAAAGACTGTTGAACTAAAAATTAAAATGATGTAATTTACTTACATTCATGTTGTTTAAACAGGAGACTACCACACTGATTAAAACATAAAAAGTCTTCAAAGGGACACCACATCTATTTATTAGTGACTTTATAAACTACAGTGTCTTGATGAAACAATCCTGGACAATGACTGGACCACTACATTCCTTCTCTGGAGAACAACTAAACTATAAGCAAATGATAACAGGGGGTGGTGTGGCTCATACCATATTGTACAGCGATAAAGATTATTCTCATTTTCTCTGTTGTGGTTTGCATCTTACACAGGAACACACCAATGTAGCTACAATAAAAAGATGCTTTATAGCGTAAACATTCATTACATATATACATTTGTACAATGCTCATCAAAGGAAGAGAAAAAAGGGCAAATATTTCAGTGCCAAAAAGCAAGCAAGCAACTAGACACTACTGATCTGACTGGGCTTTAAGCTTCCTCTCCCATAGTTTCTGATGGTCTGAAAATCCCTGCTTTCCTTTGTTGAAGGAATTGGGTCCAGCTGATGTAGGTGTTTCTCTGAAAATCAAAAATGACATGCTGTATAATATCTTAACTTACAATGAAATCTAAAATGTAAAGTTTTAGAAATGTTAAAACAAACCTTCCAATATTCTTCATTCTCATCTTTGCCTCAGGTGGCATTTCTTCAGGCTCGCTCTGAAACGTAAAATAAAAACAGTTAGGAATCTGATCTTTTAACATATTGTATTTATGTATATTGAATTATATATTACTACAATATGGTAAATGTCACAGGGACAAAAAAAATTATACTTACATCATCATCCTCATTAAAAACAGATGCAAGTCCAGCTTTCTTGGCAGGTAAGGCAGGTGTGGGCTCTTTAGGTTTCTGAAAGAGGAGATGCAATAAAATACAACTTTCAAATGTTCAAAATTCAAAAACTCTCAAGAAAGCATTATTTTTAGTTATTTTACAAGAGATCAGTAGTATATATACACAGTAAGTATACGCACAAACAAAAATAAATATATAGCAAAATATACATACACTTGCTCCTAGCTTGATGGAGATTGGCGTAGGTTTCTTTGCAATCATACTAAACCCCGGTTTGGATATTTTAGGGGGTGCTGGCTTGCTTTTAGACTCATCTTCTAGGCCGATCTCGTCAGCAGACCGCTTTCGCAGACCGTCCCCTGACGCGGTGCTGGAAGAGACAGTCTTAGTTTTCACACTGCTTCCCTTCTCTTCCGGTCCTGCTGGAGGCGAAACAACTTACCAAGGTGAGCGACTGTTGGCTTGGAGACCAAAGGTGAGCTACAGTTACCTGAAAGACGAGGGATGCCAGGAGGACCTGCTCAGAGAGACGCTGTTGAGCTTAAAATCTAACTGATTAGTTTGATTCATTTGATTAGCACTAATTGTCTTTAAATAGTCTCAACTGACACAATAATAACACCACATAAAATCTAGTGCAGATGAGATGTGCATTTTTTAAACATTAATATAGCAATGCCATGGTATCAGATGGTAATACCATGATACTGAATTATCGCCATAACACTTATGTAATCTACATAGTACACCAAAGGGAGTGCATTGGCATTTCCAGGAAAACCACAATGATAGCACAAAACGGTAATTTGATACATACCATGGTACTGAATTCATGTACCATAGTATTTGCATGGTTCACCAAAGCATTTCCACAAATGTGGTGCTACTGTGGTACAAGTCCAAAAACCAATGGTACTTTTTTGAGCTTGTGTTAGTTTACAGATCAAAGCTTTACCAAGTAAAACTCTGTTTAACTTATAATATACAACAACCGTATACATTTAGTCTTGTTCATTTAAATCCAACATTAGTGTTCAATATTGCGCAGCTATTGAATAAACAGCTCGCTACCAGCTAACGCAGCTAGCTAGCTAAACTTAGCTAGAAAGTGCAAGTCTATGGCTGCAACTGTATTTTAAACCTACATTCACAAATACACGCATTATAGTTATTCTCGAAGACTTTAAGCTGTAAATTGACTGTAAAATAAAAACAGTTTTGACAGTTTCACCTCCTTCTTTAGAGGGGCCTTCGCTGCAGCACTTCGCACTCGCCATCGTCTGAATGTGTTTTCAGCACAGACGGCTACCGGAGAGGACAAAATACCTCAGAAATTTTTCCGTTTTCAAAGGAGAAACAACGCCATCTAACGTACAGAGTGAGCAAACGACTCATAATTATATTGTCTACAAATAAATGTTTTATGTTAAAACTGAAATATTTGCGACAAGTTGGATGATTTTAAAGAAACAAATAAACACATTTTAAAGTGTATTGACATGATGGTAATGAGGTGATTTATCTATCTCCTGTTTTTTTTTTTTTTTTTTTTTTTTTTTTTTACTTTTTAAGTAGTTAAATGTTGGTCATTTAAAGATAGATATGCAACCACTGTAAACAACACTGAAAACAAAGGAAGAAAATATGTCTAATAATTTTACTCAAAGTTTATTTATTTACTTGACTTTAATATTGTTAGTAAATTAACATAAACTGAAAAATGCATGCTTTAGAAGCGTTTTCCCTATTATTAGTTCATCTTAACTAATGTAGTTAATTAATGTTAGCAAACAGAAGCTTATTGTCATTTGTTACCATTATAGATGGTAAAAATCACCTGAAATGGTGAGGTTTCAATTTATCATTTAATTAATTTATTTATTTGTTTGACTTTAATAATGTTAGTAAATGCTGAAATTAACATAACTTATGAAAAGTGCATGTTTTAGAAGCTTTTTTTCATTATCAGTTCATGTTAACTAACATAGTTAATTAATGTTAGCAAACAGAAGCTTATTGTCAAGTGTTACCATTATAGATGATAAAAAATCATCTGAAATATTGAGGTTTCAATTTATCAGTTTAATTAATTATTATTATTTTTTTTTACTTTAATAATGTTAGTAAATGCTGAAGTTAACATACTATGAAAAGTGCATGTTTTAGAAGCTTTTCCCCCCATAATTAGTTTATGTTAACTAATGTAGGTAATTAGTGTTAGCAAACAGAAGCTTATTGTCAAGTGTTACCATTATAGATGATAATAATAACCTGAAATGTTGAGGTTTCAATTTATCCGTTAAATTCATTTATTTATTTACTTTAATAATGTTAGTAAATGATGAAATTAACATAAACTATGAAAAATGCATGTTTTAGAAGCTTTTCCCCCCATTAATAGTTTATGTTAACTAATGTAGGTAATTAATGTTAGCAAACAGAAGCTTATTGTCAAGTGTTACCATTATAGATGATAAAAATGACCTGAAATATTGAGGTTTCTGCAGGAGCCGCCTATGTATTTCGTAAGAAAACAGGAATTATAAACCATTACCTTATATGTAGGCTTTAAGGTGTGACCTTATTGCAAAGGATTCTCAGATTCTCTATATTAACGTCCAGCTGTATTCATTTATAAAAATATTGATATGTTGCTATACATTTCCTTACACAACTTACTATCATATACAGTTTCTTACCTCTGACGTAAGCTAAGCAAATTCTTTTTAAAGATATACATGCATCAGCATTTTATGTTTATTTTTGGACTTTTGCCACTGATTGGGATCTGCAAATGATGCAAGCAGAATTTAAACTTGCATCACCCATATAGGTGTCTCTTATCTAGTATTTTAACAGATACATTTGTGTTTGTGAAATTCATTAGCATACAAAAGAAGAACTCTGTGTACTTTTGGAAAAAAGTTTATTGTGAAATGACTGTGTGAAAATTGGGATGGGGGAAAATCGGCAGCCTGGCCACAGCAATGTCATGTGCCTTTAACACACAGCTAGCGGTGCTGTTGTAACCCTGGATGGGTGGAGAAAGAAGAAACCAACCCTCACTTCATGAGTGGCCTTTTCCTTCTTCCCCGGTCTCCATCCCACTGTGGACGGCCGCCCCGGGCGGAACAAGAAGGCAAGGAGGGTCAACTGCATGAAAGGACGATGTAACTTCCAGAAAGGTGGGTGAGAAGGGAGAAAACAAATAAAGGAAAAAAAAAAAAACTGAATGGTTTAGAAGTGACATCCCATAGTCCTTTTTATTGATTGGTCTTCAAAACAGAATGGATGTCCTGACACCATGGGGTCTGCAGATATAGTTCAGCCTTCTTCACCACTCCCTCAATGGACGGCCTCTTAAACGGACATGATGTGCTTGACGAAGTCTGTAAGAGGAGAAGCAGACATGCTTAAGGAATGATCATCCCTACTGGCTTGCCATACAAGGCCTGCGGTGGCTGCTAAAAATAATGATTCGGTGACAGGTGAGCTTATTATATCATTTTAATTAGTGCCGAAAAGTGCCGACTCAGTATAGCTACTGTTATGCAATGTGTCAAAAAAAAGTTAGAAGGGTTCAATCAGAAGGGCTTATCTAAAAACGTACCCTCATAGTGGACACTGCCGTTCTCATCCTCCTGTCCCTGCATGAGAGAATCGATCTCGGTCTCGTTCATTTTCTCACCTGTTGGTGCCATGAAAGGTATTGATTAGGATTTTTTGGACAAGTATAGAGTACCTATAGTACTAACTGCATATAAATAATTCAGTAGTTTTAAACAAATTCATGTAATGATCATTCAAAACCATATTTATTTATTTGTTGTTTGTTTGTTATAAAATACATAATATTATAATATCCATTATATTATCATATTCATAGCCATTCAATATTTTGGGGTCAGTACCTTTGGTAATAATTGTATATAAATATAATAATAATTCAGCAGTCTTAATCAAATTGATATAATTATCATTCAAAACCATATTTATTTTTTTATTTATTTATTGTTATCAAATATATAATATTATACATTTATTATTATTGTATATAAAATAGTATTTTAATTGTATATAAATATAGTAATGTATGAATATATAATCAAATTCATATAATCATCATTCAAAACCCTATTTATTTGTTTATTTATTATTTGTTTGTTTACATTTATTAGTATGATATTCATAGCCATTTAATAGTTTCGAGTCAGTACGTTTGTTAATAATTGTATATAAATATAGTAATAATTTAATATTCTTAACCAAATTCATATAACCATTATTCAAAACCATATTTATTTATTTATTTATTTATTTATTTAACATTTATTATGATCATATTCATAGCCATTCAATAGTTTGGGTTTGAGTTAGTAAGTTTTTTTTTTTTTTTTTTCTTTAACAGAAATCATCTTATTTAGCAAGAATGGATTCATTTAATCGAAAAAAAAAGTAAAAACATTTTTAATGTTACAAAAGATTCAGAAGATGAAAGGAAAATATAAATGCGGTACTTCTAATTTATCAAATAATCCTGGAGGAAAAAACTGCATTAAAATATTAGAAACCACAACCACTTTTAACATTGATAATAATAAGAAATCAGCATATTAGAATGATTTCTGAAGGATCATGTGACACAATGATATGAATAGAAGTTATTTTAAACTGTAATAATATTTCACCATTTTAGCTGTATTTTTAATTAAATGCAACCATGTTGAGCATAAGAGACTTCTTAAAAAACATACAAAACTCTTACCAACTCCAAACTTTTTAAAGGTAAACCAAAATACCATTATATTACCATCTGATCACCTTGCCAAGATATTAAGTTTATTAAGTTGTATAGAGTATATTATGTAATTTGCTTTCCCGTGCATGGTGTGAACTACATAATTTGATCTTCACTCACCCAGTGTTGAGAGCACAATGCGCAGCTCAGCGCCCATCACTGTGCCGTTGCCCTCTTTGTCGAAGACGCGCAGACCCTCAACGTAGTCATCGTAGGTACCCTTCTGGATGGTGTCAACAGTCTTCAGCATTGGCAGGAAAGCATCAAAGTCAACTCTTTTGTTGGCCATATCTGTGTGCGTATAGTTCCACACATACATCACAGATCAGTGAGGGTTTGTAAAGCATTTAGAATTACATCCGTTCCTTTTGAATATAAGTATCCTACCTTCAGCAGATGGGTCACCCAGGATTTTCTTCACGTCCTTGTTGGTGGGGTTCTGTCCCAGGGCGCGCATGATGTCAGCAATCTGGTTGTAGGCAACCTTGTTGTCACCAACTCTGTCGAAGAGACCAAAGGCCTCTTTGAAGTCTGTAACAGAAGGAAAACAGAAGGTTATCTGGAAGTAGACAGACATTTTAAGGGTGTCTCATAATGTCATAATGTACTTTTTAAGGGTCTCATAATGACTAATGTACAAAATAGGACATAGGAATGCATAAAGCAGCAGAGGTTAGTACATCAGTATATCTCAAAACATAGAACCAGACAAAAATAATAAGAGTTTTATTGTATTCAATTAATTTTTATTTTATTTTATTTTATTTTATTTTATTTTACAGTTTAGGGACATCATTGCTTTAAAAGTTAAGGTCAAGGAAACTCAACAGTGCCTCCTTCCCACATTGCCCCTTTGCCAACTGTACATGCAGCGGAAGGAAGGAAGCCAATTTAAAATTAGCTTAGCGACTGCATTTCCATGGGCCGTTAGGGAGACCAAGTTGAAAGTGATCCGCTGACAGAAAAATAGCATCCTACGACTTCTGTACTCCAGCAGCTGTGCACGAAGGTGGCACTTAATGCGTGACGTGACAGGCGATACCCTCAGAGAAAGTAGCCTTTGCCATACATGGTAACAGGACTTTACGACTGACCCAAGTCAAATACAAGAATGCTGACAGCAACGTAACCTACACCCCTCAACCAACCACATACTTTCTGGACCTAAATGAGCAACACCGTGCTGTGAAATGCCCATGAGGTTTGGTACCCATGAATTCTTTCTGTACAGATGTAAAGGTAGGTTTTGGATTGGAAATATTTTAATTGCTACATCACAAAATGGTACGGCAAATATTTCCCACTCCACACACGCTAAACCAACTGATTGTACTCAATTTATCAGCTAAGTAAAAAATATATATATTTATTAAAATACCATTAAGGTCTCAAACATTCTGACATTAACTTACCTTAGAAACAGCATTCATGCATTCATGTTCCTGAGCAGTCTACATTTCAAAGTGCAATATATATGAATTTTAATAAATTATGAGATGTTATTTGAATTTTTGGAGCTTGAAAAAAGCTAACATTAATAATAATAATAATAATAATAATACAAAAAATAATTTTCCTCATTTGCAGTATTTTGGTTTCTATTAGAGATATTCTCCAGTACTAATACATTTTAATCTTATAAATTTAAAAAAAAAAAAAAAAAAATCATCTTAAAATTTTATTTTTATAAAAATGTCTTTATATATTTAAAAAGTTTCCCAAGTTATTATTTAAGACAGAATTATTTTATTTGTCAGTGGATGATTTCTTTACTGCATTGTCAATGGGAAGTCAATGTTTTTTTTTTTTTTTGTTTTGTTTTTTTTTTTAAATCAAATTATTTTAACCAATTTTTAATTTTATCATTTCATTTTTTAAGTTAAACTTTTAAGTTTAGGTTATACGTTTAAGTCATCTAATCGGCCAATTTGATTATACTTAAAAGGTTGAAATAGGTGTTTTTTTTAACGGGTGAAGAATTGTCTTTCCTGAATTCATGACATTCTACATTTCCATTAACATTGGTAAAAATGAGTTCTGTAGTCATAAAACCATATCCCAATCAATAAATTCAGATGTGCAAAGACTCACCCTCAATCTGGTCAGCAGAGAATTCTCCAGCCTGCCAGAAAGACAACAATGGATCAATCCTATTGGCAAACCTGCCAACATCTTACAACACACACTAGTCTGTAATAAGGAATTATTTTAAAAGACAGTTGGTAACATAAGCCTTTTTTGGACATGAGCAAAATAACTGCTTCGAAAGTGCATATATATATATCCAGCAAGGAAACAAACAACAGCTGCATGATTTTCTCTTTAACAGTGACAAACAGACTGGGATTCTTTATGCGACACCGTTGTGTCTTGCCCCACCAAAGTGAATTTGAAAATCGAAGAAAGGTGTCCTACTTCATTTCAGTGGGCTTATTGCCAGTTTTTGAGCCAGACGAACATGAAAAAGGTACGACAGAATAGCAAGAGTAATCCAAGTACACACCATGATGGAGTTTTAGGGTGCAGGAGCGGAGGGGCAGAAGTCGAGAAGCCGGAGTCCCAGGAGAGTGGTCCTGAGCCATGGAGCAGCTCCTTCTTATTTATGCTATGCTAATGATGTCACGGGGTGGATCTTGTGACGCTGTGGAACTTCTTTAACTTTCTTAGGTCAAGCTGGAAGGAAGGCTGCTGCTTTCTCCAATGTACATGTGTGGCGGTATTTTTAGACTGGGCTCCAGGCGGCTTGTAAGACTCCTTGGCTTTGGTCAGCACTTTAATTTGATGTATTGTGTCTTTATTTACATGATTTCTGCATGTTTTTATCTTTAGCTAGGGATGGTAACACGCAAAGCCTGATGTCACCTGTTATGTTCATGCAGTGAAGCCGACACAACATCTCAGGGTGGCTTTTGATTACAGTGTTGATATTTTTAACTTGCATATGGAGGTCTCGGCCACTTATGGTTATATGGGAAGCTGTGAAAAACACTCCTTAAAGGCTTTTTTGTCAGCATGAATGCAACTGCATTTCAGTCACATCTCTCTCTAAAAATGTATGACATCATCCAGGTTAAAAATAGTGTTTTTATTAAAACAAGGATCAAGATTGGGTGATAATATAGAAGAATAATGAGAGTTTTACAAGATTTTTTTTTTTGTAGGTCGATTATTCTTGATTGGAAATACCCCAAGTGTTCCCAAAAAGTACAAAATTTATTTATTTATTTATTTTTTTCTTTGGAAGGTTGTTATACCTTGCGGGAGCCTATAAGTTACTGTTAGGCCACTGCAATAACATTAACTAACACATTTTTAGGAAAAAGAAAATCCTCCCTGGGTCAAAGAGACCAGATCACAACATGAAGGTTAAATGTAGAGGTGGACAGTAGTGAAGTATTTTTACTTTACTCAAGTGAATTTAAAAAGCATCTGCACTTTATTGTGTTTTTCTTTGGAAATCTTACTTCACTACATTCCAAAGCATAATATCATACTTTTAATTGCACTAGACTTCATAAATAAAAGTTGTTGTTTTTTTACCTTTCTTGTACTCAAGTAAATCTTTACACTACTTTTACTTTAGTAAAAGTAAGAAAGCACTAGATTTCTAATGTAATTAAGTATTGTCTAATGTAATTAAGTATGTAATTGGTATTTAATATGAAACAAAGTACAGTAAAAAATCCAATATTATTATTTGGAATGTTGTGCAGTAAAGTTTTCTAAAGAAAAACACATTGATAAAGTACAGACACTTGAAAAGTACTTTTAAAGCAGAGTAAAAATACTTTACTACTGTCCGCCTCTGGTTAAATGTCACATAACATATATGAGATCAACTGTTCACTATGAAACTGCTAGAACAAACTAGAAGGTCCTAGTGAAACAGCTAGAACAAACAGCCGTGCAGTTAGCAGATCAGTCATTACAGTGTTGCTGCTGTTTTTCATTAGAGTTATGTTGTCAACGCTTTGTAGCACTGATGTGCACACATTACAGTCTTTCTTGTGAGAAGCTCCTTAACATCTTTGCTAATCCTTCATCTTATTATATTTTCACATGTGAGGGTGTGTTTATGTTATGATGTTTCCTCAGAATACACATAACACACTACAGAGCGATCATATGGCTTTAGAGGATCTGTATTATTGTTGTGCAGCATTCGAGCTGTATGGACTACATTTGTGGTACTTTTTGGAATTGAACAGCTAAATAAATCATTGCCCACAAACCAGTTTAAGCAACGCAAGGTGTGTAAAAAAAACTTTTTTTTTTCTTCCCCCAATCCGCCATCCAGAAAGCATAAATAAATAAATCAACAATTAATTAAATTAATTAATTAAATTTAAAAAATCTACTATTTTGCCATTTAGTTTTTTTTTTTTTTTTTTTTATAAAAAAAGTTAAGAATATAAAGTTCAGCTAAATGTTTTTTTTTTTTTTAAATATAAAGAAAAAAGGACACTCCCTGTCATTTTATCAATAATTTAAAAATAAATAATGAATTAAATGCTTTTGCAAGGCAAGAGCTTTAAAGAGTGGAATTAAAATAAAAGTTGGAATATTGCATTCACAAAACATACATAATGTTCAAAAGTTTGGGATTGGTACGTTGCATTTATTTAATCAAAATACAATAAGTCGTCAGTAATATTGTGAAATCTTATTAGAATTTAAAACAACTGTTTTCTATTAGGATATATTTTAAAACGTAATTCATTTCTGGGATATAAAGCTGAATTTCAGCATCATTACTCCAGTCTTCAGTGTCAATTGATCCTTCAGAAATCATTCTAATATGCTGATGGTTCTTTTGTGTACTGTTCACTGAAAGGTTCTTTGGAGAACAAAAAAAGGTTCTTCTATGGCATCACTGCAAAAACAACTTTGAAGCCATTATTTTTAAGAGTGTAGTTTTTATATTTTCATGCTGCGTAACTGTCCTTCAGTCAATTAGATGTGTTACTACAAACTAGCACTGCAGCCAATGCAGAGACATTCCAGTCCTGCCCTGAGACATTGACTCTTCCCTCTGAAAGCTGCAGAAGTCATGGAGCTGAAGACCTCGCCCCTGGGCAGATGATCTCTATATTTAGCCGTTCTTTTAGGAGGTGTAGAGTTTCTCTAGAGTTTCTCTGAGAGGGTCGGTAGCACCTCAAGGGTGGTTGACACGTCTTAGCCCCTTACACCCCCACGTCCAACTGAGCGAGCAAACTCCAGATCGTAAAGCGGCTCCTCAGGTTACGCTGCTCTCTTCTGATATGGGATCAGTTCCTCAGATGTCTGGGACTGCCGGTACAATTACACCCTACGTACAGCAAGACTGACCTCAGATCAGCTGGAAGCAACACTGAGGAGTCTAGCGTTTAAAAAAAGCCGTCGTATGGGCCAAGCATTGTCCATCAGCCCTTGAGAAAGTATGAGCCTTATTTGGATTTGCCAGAGGGTTACAAGTGAGAGTAAATGACTCCTTAACTCACCCATTTTTATATGTGAAATATATAGTGCGCTTCAAACACAGAGTACTGGTAAAAATGCACATTTTTAAATCCAATGCTAAATTTTCACTACAAATTACACTACCAGTCAAAAGTTTTTTTTTTAGGATTTTTTTTTTTTTAAAGAAGTCACTTCTGCTTACCAAGCCTGCATTTATTTGATCCAAAGTACAGCAAGAACAGTAAAATTGTAAAATATTTTTAATACTTAAAATAACTGTTTTCTATTTGAACAATTTAAAATGTAATTTATTTCTGTGATTTCAACGTTGAATCTTTTGTAATATTATAAATGTCTTTTTTCATCGCATCGCCTCTACATTTTAAAATATATTCAAATAGAAAGCAGTTATTTTAGATAGTAAAAATATTCACAATATTACTGCTTTTGCTGTATTTTAGATCAAATAAATAGAGGCTTAGTGAGCAAAAAACCTTAAAAATCTTAATCTTAATTAAAAACACTAAAATGAAATTATCCCTGAAATTATTATTCTACACACTAATCAAATTGCTGACAATTTGCAAACCCACAAAACATCACAATATACATTATAATACACACATGTATGTGTGTGGACTTGATCTCCATTCATTGAACATTTTGAATTAAAAGAAGGCTCAAATACAGCTACAGAAAGTACAGCTAAATAAAAAACAAAACTAGGATTTTAGTTTTTAAATTAAGATTTAAATTTTTGAAGTACTAAATCATATTAAATCAGAGTTTTATAGCTCCACCTAGTGGAGGAAGTTGTGGCAGTCAGTTGACTTTGTTGATGTGATAACAGAATGTAAACAGACCACCTTAGACATAACCTACTGTTTTCCTTATTTTTATTGCTGTGCAGTTGAAAGGCAAATGAAAATGAACAGATAAAGAAAAAAAATCATGTTTGCAGCACATCCTCTGGTATAACTACTAATATTATCAAGAGATAAAAAGGGGAAAGTGCATTACTAATACAGAAAGCAGAGCATTGATTTTACAGAATGCATATGAACAGTTTTAGTGTTACCCTAACGATGTTGTTTTTGTCTAATTTACTCCACTTAAAAATTCAGAACGATTCTAAACTTTACCTTGATGTCATATTACAATATATCCCAACAAATACATCAAAATAATAATTTGCAATAAGTCATATTCTTAAAAATAATACTATCAAACACGTAACATCAAAAATTCACAAAATCAGTGCAATCTGTTAAGCATACTGAACTATTTAAAGCAGCTTTCTTTTATAGTTCTAAAGTGACCCTCATCTATTCAGCCTAGATTCCCAACCACCATCCATTACTGGGAAAATTCCTTCTCTGATGTACTGTTCTCCACATGTACAGCACCACTCATAAGACTTAAATTGATTTGTGACAGACCCGCGGCATGCAGACGCACATGCAGAGAGAGACAGTACTATTCCACCATCAGAGGACGCGCTCTTCCCGCTCGAGAAAGCTTAAGCGAAAAAGCCCAAACGTCTGGAACAGTCTGGAATGAGGCACATTGAAGTTTACAAGGGTTTTACTTGCATAATAATGTCTGGACAGTTAAACATTCAAAAGCAGACTTATATTTACCTTTACACCTCAAAAGCAGGGAACTTGGCTCTAGCTGGTTGCAGCATGTCAGCCAGGAAATAAATTGTGCCTGCCATCCCTTCATGAGAAAATATGACAAACAGGGAGGTATTTACTTATTATTCAAGAGTCAAACCTATCATCTATATTGATGTTTCTTAAGCAGCAAATCAGCATACTAGAATGATTTCTGAAGGATCAAATAATTAATAAAGACAAAATGCAGGAATATTTCACATTAATGTATTTTTGATCAATTAAATGCAGCCTTGGTAAACTTATGAGACTTACGAGACATGAGTGCAGATATGCATGTGTAAAGTTTACTCTACCTTCAAACAGTGAGAATGGTGTATCTGGAGTCCGGCAGCCATGTTTTCCATAATTCATGCACCAGTCTGCAAACTGCAGATGAGAAGACATCAAATCCCATCATGCCTCTGTACACACAACAGGCAATGACAGGTCCCTCCTGACAGCACAATGATTTATAACAGCCTTCATGTGTTGCACAGAATATGCATAAATTAACCCGGAGACAATGTCATTTCATTGAAGTGGTTAGAAAGACTTCACTTGTGAATAAACACTCTGCTTCATGTAGGGATTTACTCTTTCAAAAGGCTTTTAATCACTGCAGATTTCCCTGGAGTTCACTTATAATGATAGTCAAGGTCTCTTCTTGACTAAAAATAATCAAAAATATAATGATATGGTAGTATTTCATGACTCTTTAATGTTACTGTTTCTTTAAAAATCAATAAATGTCCTAAATGTCTAAGATGTTTGAAAAATAAATCAGATTTTTTTTTTTTTTTATATGATCACCCCTCTATAATAACACAATATATATTGTAAAGTTGAGAGCAGTCGGACTCACCATGCAGGCTCGGTAAAGGTGTTTGGGATCCTGGGTGATCTTGTAAAGGGCCAGGAAGCCATAAGCATTTCCAGCTGCTCCATGACAGAGGCCGTAGCCTTTCTTCAGCAAACCCCTCTGCCAGATCACCTCCCCACACTGCAGTGCATCCTCCAGATACTGCCTCACACCAAACACCTGGAGAGGAGATGTTACGTTTCTTTAAGGCTTCTGAATGTGTCTGCTTGTGTGTAATGTTGTTTACTTGCACTTGATGGCACTGTAATACCAAGTGCTAAAAACTTGTGAGTTACGCTGGTTTAAAAAAAATGACAAATAATTTTACGTACATATAAAACATAACGTTGATAAGAGTGATATAAGAGGGATCATACAAAATACATGTTATTTTTTATGTAGTACTGACCTAAATAAGATATTTCACTAAGAGATGTTTACATATAGTCAACAAGATAAAATAATAGTTGAAATGATAAAAATGACACCGTTCAAAAGTTTACATACGCTTCATAATTAATACTGTGTTGTTATCTGAATGATCCACAGATGTTTTTTTGTTTAGTGATAGATGTTCATGAGTCCCTTGTTTGTCCTGAACAGTTAAACTGCCTGCTGTTCTTCAAAAAAATCCTTCAGGTCCACAAATTATTTGGTTTCACAGCATTTTTGTGTATTTGAAGCCTTTCAAACAATGACTGTATGATTTTGAGATCTATCTTTTCACACTGAAGACAACTAAGGGACTCATATGCAACTATTACAAGTGGTTCAACGTATGTAAACTCTTGAACAGAATGAAGATGCCTTTTTGTCTAAATTTTCTTGATTTTGCCTAAATAAATGCCAAAGATGTATTACGAATTGACAGAGATTTGTACCTTAAAAGCCTGTATCAACATGTAGATAATTCCAGGAGAGCCGTGACACCAGTGCACCAGTAGATCCCGAGAATCCCCAACACATGGTGGGTAATTGCCTGATGGAAACTTCAGCTGACACACGTAGTTCACACTGGGTTTGACTAGATAGGAAACCCTGTCCTCACCAACTACAAAGCCAGGCTATAGGGAGAAAATTAAAATTTGTTTAAATGACTTCAACCAAAGTCCCTCGACTTGTTGCTGCCTCAATAATTAAGGTATTGTGAGCAGTGTTTGGGAAAGTTACTTTTAAAAGTAATGCATCACAATTTTGTGTTACTCCCTGAAAAAATAACTAATTACGGTACTTAGTTACTTTTGCGTTACTTTTCAAATCTGGGCAGGGCTTGCTTCTTTGTTTTTAATATGAAACAATTCAAATGTAAAAGCCCTTTTACACCAGTGAAATGAAGTGAAATGAATTCACCTCAGGCTGAAAGAAAAGTACATTTATGCAGGAGATCACTCTTCAGCTATAAAAAAATGAAGCACATATGTTAGTTTATCTAAAGTAATTTTTGCTTATTAGTATGGTTGAATTGCATCGTCGAAAGTCAGCAGCAAAGACACTGGTTAATTAAATGGGTTTAAATATATAAAGGATATTTGTTTTATTTAACATATTTAATTATTGCAGGGTTGCGTCATATTCTGAGTTCGCATTTCACTGTTTTTATTCATTTTGAGGAATACTGAATCTGTTTTTGTAAGTGAGATGAATTAATGCATGTTCACATTTAGTCTAGAACACAGTAACATCATGTTCACTCCCAATTTCCCGACAGGAGACTTGTCAATCAATAAAGGGGGAAAAAGTAACTGGCGTTACTTATTTGAAAAAGTAATGTGTTACTTTACTAGTTACTTGAAAAAAATAATATTATTACGTAACTCGCGTTACTTGTAATGCGTGACCCCCAACACTGATTGTGTTTACCTGCATCAGGTAGTAGTAGATCCCTGACAGTCCATGAGCGGCACCCACATACTCCTCCTGATACCACTCATACATCAGAGGGCTTTGTTCCTGGATTCTGTTTCTCTGAGACAGGCTCTGTCCTGAAGCCAACACTGCATCACAGATCTGAAATAAATGCATGATCAGGTCAAATACCAAAGGCAAAACATGTGCTTTCCCAATGCATTTAACTTTCAAAAAGTGACATATTTCAAAATATGGTGCAAAAAAAAAAAAAAAAAAAAAAAAATTAAGAAAATCGCCTCTAAAGTTGTCCAAATGAAGTTCTTAGCAATGCATATTACTAATCAACAATTAAGTTTTGATATATTTACGGTAGGAAATTTACAAAATATCTGGTCCAGGGTCACAATTTATATACTGAGGCTTGTAACTGGCCAATATTTAAAGACTGCAAGATATTTATAGGTTCACTGTCAATTGTCAGTTCCAAAATATATAATCTCATTCAAAAGTGTAATACTTGTACAATTTTATGTTCTTAAAATACAGTAAAAACAGTAATATTTTAAAATAATATTACTATTTTGAAATAACTGTTTTCTATTTTATTATATTTTAAAATGTAATTTATTCCTGTGACGCAAAGCTGATATTTCAGCATCATTATTAATATTAATATTAATATTAATTCCTATCAAAAATCCTGACAGCAAAATTTAAAGGCAGTATACTGGTCATCTGGCCTGCTTTTTACATTTCATTTCCAGTCACTGAAAAACACAAATCTTTTAAACACTAGAAATAATGTAGGGCTTGGTTTTATCCATTGAGATTGGATTATGCAAGTTAGGCTACAATATTATCTTTTGTTTTTGTATATTTCAGATATATTATTTTTCACTGTCTGCATGTTCTTGGTTGCATCAGCAGATGGCAGAAGCAATTTCCGACACTGAGAAATATATTACATTTTAATGAAAAATCATCACATTTTTTTCCCCCAATAAGACCAGGGGCATTTAAAAAGGCTAGATTTTGATCATGTTGAGTACAACATATTGCCTTCATCATACATAACTTATTCTAGTCATGTGTCCTGTGTTAAAATATGAGGTCATGAGCTTTCGGTCAGGTCTGAGGCCAGATGAACGGTGACTGACCTGTTGAATATATTGAATGGGGATCTTCTCCTGCTGAAATTGCTGGTTAATGAAGATGAGGGAGTAAAGGTAGCCCATTCTGCCATAGAGCAGCTCATCAGGAAGCCTTCCTTTCCCCTGCACTACTGACTGGTGCAAATGCAACAGCCTGGAAACATTCGAGCAAATAGATCACAATAAGATCCCATGGGAATGGAACCCTGTCAAGACTGAGAAAGAGACAAGGGAAACAGAAAAGGCTGAGCTGCCCTACAGACCAAGAAATCTTCTACATTTCACCCTCATCTTGGAGTCTTAGTATGAGATTTCTAATGAACACCAGCTCTTGGGAGAATTCCAGAGCAATTTCATTAAAGTAGTTGTAAGTCCTAAACAAGCCAGCCATCCAAAGGAAATTAGATTCAATGTGGACAGCCGACAACAAACAATACATTTTGGTAGTTGCTCCTTCCATAATCTCTCTTTTTGGCCAAAAAAATAGTATTAAATAAATTTAAAAAATGTATTTAAAAAATATTCTGGGGGGTAAAATGCACATTTTTAGCAGGGTTCCCCTGGTAAAATTCACATTCCAGGAGCTAAATATCACATTGCTGAGATTAAAAAAATCCAGCGACAAGAGTTTTAAAGTAGCCCAATTCCGACTTGGCAACAATGATACTAAGAAAACCGCCTATAAAGTTGTCTAAATAAAGTTCTTAATAATACATATTACTAATTAAAAAATAATCTTTGATACATTTATGGTACGAAATTTACAAAATATCTTCATGGAACACAATCTTTACTTAACATCCTAATGATGTTTGGCATTAAAGAAAAATCAATCATTTTGACCCATATAACGTATTACTGGCTATTGCTACCATATACCCGTGACTTATGACTGGTTTTGTGGTCCAGAGACACATATTTTTGAAAAACTCTGCAGCAGACAAAAATTCATTTTTAATTTGATTATATATTTAAATGTATGCTTTCAATTCGAAGAGCGATGTCACTGACTCAACATACACAAAGATGGAGTTAGAGCAGGATCAAACAACATCAGACCTGTTTACACACTCCTCAGCCTCATGAGGTTTCTGGAGTCGATGATAGACCACCGCAGCAACAGCCAGCGGCCCAGCATCCCCACAGAGGAAGGTCACCCAGCGCTGTGTTAAACTCCTCAGACTGCGGTTAACATAGTCCAGAGCCTTCTGGAGGAACAAGACGTCTCCAAAGATGCTGTGGAGATGCAGGTAGAGCACGGCAATGCCTGCAGTTGGAAGAGAAGGGACTTAGTTAGCAATGTGGGCCAAATAGTTTTACGACAAAAAAACCCCATGAACATGACTAGTATCAATGTGATGATAATAAAACTTATATTGTGCAGTGTATTCTCTCTCTGTATCGTGTATTCTCACCTGCCCAGCCTGTGTAGCCAGTGCAGTCTCTGGGGTCAGCGTTCTTCAGTCCATTCTCCAAGATCGCCAGAAGCTCACTGATCTTGCTGCTTATGTGGCTGGCAAAATGTTGGGTCAACTGCACAGAGCAAAAAAAAAAAAAGGAGAATACAGGTATGAAAGCACATATTAATGTCATTTAGTGAAGGTAATGAATGTTTATCACTATGGAATTTCAATAATTCTAAGAACAGCACAATATTTGTAATCTAAGGAGGTCCCATGTCCAGAGGTGGGAAGTCAAATACGTTACTACACTTAAGTATCTTTTTCTGGTATCAGTACTTTACTTCACTATTTATTTTTTCTGACTACTTTTTACTTTTACTCCTTACATTTTTTACACAAATATCATAGAGGCAAAACTACTGACTAGGTCTAGTACTAACTGCTGACTTCAAGCGCAGGTCGGTTTCATCTGTTAACAGGCTGCTAAGAGTTGCTAGCAGTTTAATGCTTAACTAAGTAAACAAAGACAAAACTACAGCAGTAATACTATAAACGAAACTAAACTAAATTACTATCATCGCTCAGAAAACTCTATGCTAAAGTACATCATTATTATCTACTGTAAAGTTAAAGTAGTAATTTAGCAAACAAATGTTATAAAACAAAGTTTTATCCATTCAGAGGGAGCTAGGGCAGATAACAACACAACACTTACGAAAATTAAAACCAAAATCCATGGTTACTATAGTTATACCATGGTAACCACAAGTGAACTATGGTTTTGCTACACTAACCATGAGATGTGTAGTAAAACTATGGTTGTCGTTAAATAATAAAAAAACACAAACAAAAAATGGTTACTATACTTTTACTGTAATAAACCATGATTAATTTTGGTAAGAGAAAAATATGACTCATGATAATGCAATAACATGTTCAGTAATAGGATTTTTCTGTAAAGATATTGTCATGATGTAATCATCATTGTACTCATTTTGACATTTAGGTAATTTAGAAAATATAGTTTTCTTGAATCTACAATATTTAAGCCATTTAAGATAAAACAACAACATCTGATCATAACGTGATACTTTAAATTGAACTAAAACAAAATTGTTAATAGAATATAATGAAATGGTTGTTTTGCAACAAGGTGGAGACAGTTCTAAAAATGACTGAAAAAAACAAACACACACCAAGAGAGACACAGAGAGATAGGTCCCAGCGTAAGGTTTTAAACATTTATTTAAATGTGATGGCCATACAAAAAAACAGGGTTGTCCATGGTTTTAGAATTTGTTGTGGGTGTATGGGATGGCCTGGATGAGTCTGAGATTTCCCAGCCTGAAATTTTGTCCCAGTCCGGCCCTGTTCTACATGGTGGTTGTTTAACCTTAATACATTCATTAGCTAACAAACTTTAAATGTAAGTTATTTTGTATTAATGTGTCAATATGATGTGAGGTCCAGTTACCAGCGTGACACTAAGACAGGTAGTAGTAATAGGTACTTTTTACTTAAGTACATGTCTGAGTACATACTTCTTTACTTTAACTTAAGTTAAAAAGTGTAGTCAGTACTTCTGCTTTTACCAGAGTATATTTAAACATGAGTATCTGTACTTCTACTTGAGTGAAGGATGTGCGCTCTTTTGTTATCTCTGCCAATGTCACGTTTCGGAATCACTCACATTTCCCTGCATGTCAAACAGGTCTTGCGCACATCCAGGCCCAGTGTAATCTTGATAGGGATTCTTTATGGCTCGTTGTTCAGACATTTTTGGAGTGATCTGAAAAAAAGATGCATAATACAAGAGGAGATTATAAAACGGCAGAGGATAGATACACTACACACTGGTTTGTGTTTTACATTATTTAGGCCATAATATGCACATCAGAATACAAAGAGAAAACGCATTTGAAGCATCACAGGCACGGTCAATATTATAGGGAATCAGAAAAACATTTGAATTTTTAAATCGAACGTTTGAACGTGCGTTCGAATGTTCGAATGTAACATTTAGTAAATCATTTGAGCAAGTGAACTAAACATTTTGGGCATGGATAAGCATGTTCGGGTCGAACATTTTGAAGACAAGTATCATACGTTCCTTTAAATTTAATATTTTTGCACATCACATCATAGGTGCCTTCATTTGTTTAAACCGAACCTTTTTTGTTGCATTATAGACTCAAAAAGTGCCCAAACGCCCATTATGTTTTGATATGCGTTTGGGGCCTTTCTAATGACTACGCACAGGCCCAATGTCCCGTTGCACACTAATAAAATGCGGATCATTCTATCTTTACTAAATTAACTGTTTTATATACCTGCGAAAAACTTATTTGTGAATAATATATTTTGGGAAAGTAAACTGGGGTCGAGGAACACACTCTTTAATGAGATATGAGGATAACATTACTTATGTAAAAACCACAGAAAACAAGTATATAGCTCATAAATCTGCAATACATGTTTCTAATTTAATGCAGTCTTGCTAAATACCTTTACGAACAACATTTATGACAATGAACATACCTCTCTGCGTGCAGCACTGTTGAATTCTTCTTGTCTGATCGCAGGACGCACTGCTCGTAAACGACTCACTGCAGCCATCTAGTGTTGAGGAGATTTTTTACACTATTTAGCTTTTGAAGAGGCCAGAATGAGACAATAAAGTTCACAGTTAAGATTAAATAGGATTTTCTTTTTTCTTTTTCATTTTTTTTTTCACCATTTCAGTGGTGAAAAAGGTTAAATAAAAAAAAATGCAATAATAATAAATGTTATTTAAACTTATTACTGTGATCTTCAATAAAAAAAAAAAAAAACAAAAAAAAAAAAAAAAAAAAAAAAAAAAAAAGCAGAAGAAGAAGAATTAACAACACTTGTGTTGCAACACTTTGGACACCAAGAGTATAATTTTAATTTTTTGTTTTAAAAGATAACTGTTTACATTACAGCTTCAGTCGGGAAGGGATTAAAAATAATCATAAAATACTCATTTTTATTGCAATTATTCATAGGCTTATTTCTTTGAATAATATAAAATTAATAAAAAAGTATGAGATAAAATAGCTACTTTTGGTTTTAGGCAGTATAAGATAAAACAAAAATGACAACTTTGACAAAAATTCAACAATTAATCTTGTTTAACATTAAACCATGACTTGTTCATTCATGAATTTTAATATTAAAAGGCAATGACGCATAGATGAAGTTCAGATACTTAAACAGCATGACATCTAACAAAGGAATTAGCTAAAAGAAACTTTGAAAAAGTAATTACTGGAAAGAGATGATCGCTTTTGAATATGCATTATCCTATTTGCTTTAACCTCTTTGAGAGTCTCATCAGAACTTAAATAATTCATGAGGGACTGAATGATAGTGATGGACCCTGAAACACTGAAGAGCACAGTCATGTTGCTGCCATGGCGATGGAGCTCTGATAGACTGATGTTCACTGATGCGTCTGAATCATGAAAAACACATATGCATGTTTTATCTAACCTTTCTATGACCTTTCAAATTCAGTGATTTTCAAAACTCATTGAATAGATCTAAATAATTGTTAGTTTCAGTGTCTAAAAAGGAAATATATAGATAGATAATCATATACTTCCTTGATTTTATTAACTTATTTATTAATTTACTTTTCCAGGTCTGGAAAAAAAGTATTTTCGTTTTAGAAACCAATGCTTCATTTTTGTCAATAAGAAGCTTTTGATGTGGAATATCCTCAGTGTTTTTACCTGACAGGTAATTTGGTTATGAAATTATGGAGATTAATAGAGCCAACAATAAAATGGCTTTTATGATTATAATGTTGATAGATAACTTTTATAATCTTTAGATTTTTCTACTGCAAAATCTCTGTGTGGCCCAGTCCTTAAAAATTTAATGTAATGTGATCCACTTTTTCTTAAACAGTGAGATGTTTAATTACAAAACTTTATATTGTTTGTAAAATTTAAGACGAACACTTACTGGACTGAACATACTTTTTTATTTAATTTTTATGTATGTATTTATTTTGTTTTTGTTTTTTAGAAAACCATGTTAAAATGTGAGAATAAAATACGACCATAAGGCATTTGAGGAATGTTTATTTGTACATCTCTCAATCATCATTTTATTGCATTGCATTACATGTTTTGCCCCCTACAATAAAAACTACAGAGATTTGATCATGAGACATATCATAAGGATATACAGAGTGACAACTGTACTGTTATAAAGACCTTCATGATTTTGATCTTAAAGATCTTTAATTAACAAGCCGTCAGAATTTCATCTTACTTTTTGTCCATATAAATAACAACATCTGCACCAAATTTCACCAAAGCTTTATTATTATTATTATTATTATTATTATTATTATTATTATTATTATTATTATTTAGTTTGGCCTTTTGAATAAGATGTCTTTTTTTTTCTTTTCTCCTATACTATATGACTCATAAAAGTTGTATCAAATATAAAAACAACAGAAACATATATGCATTTTTTAAATCTTTGCCTAAAGGTACAATAAGCTGTTCCAAAAATTAGATTTTTTTTTTGTACTATTACTTCATATGTGAGGGTTTAGAGCATAACTCCATAACTGCCTGTGCCTCATGAGCTATAAAAAAGAGCAACATCTGAGCAAAAAATATACTTATGTGCAATCAAGTATAGACTAATTATGAGCAATATAAGCACAAAAAGACTTACAGTATTGTCATTGTACCGACAATGGCATGAAAAAGGTGTATTGCATGGGCAAAGGCACGAGAGAGCTTTACCAGTGTGCTCAATCCTCAACATGCAAACCTACGCCAAATTGAGTTATGAAAATTTGATCAGAACGTTAATGCAAAAATGGCCCAGTACAGTCCACTCCCACCACAGCCAACAATGTGGATAATCAGACTGCTACTCTCCTACTTAATAGAAGCATGGCAGGAACTCAGCCTGAATACTGATCTCCTCTCTATTCTTCACCGCTCTCCCACTAACCCTCAAAGGACAAAGTTCAGGCCCGTTCTTTGTACGTGACGACCTACAGTACGGCACACGGGTTTAACAAAGAATAGCTCTGTTATGTTTGTGATTACGGTATCGTTGAATGGGTTTGAGCGTGTGGGTGGTCATTATGCTTGAATATGTACAGGATGATTACTGTTGGTGTCACTGGCTAACTTCGGTGCTGTGAATGAGGATGGTGTATGGAATTTGTAGTCTGAACAATGGCTTTTCTCTGGTGGCAATCACCTGTATAATTACTGTGCAGTTCAGGAACAATGGGTAGATCTAAGAGGTAATTGCACAGGTATATAATCCCTGTCTCTCACCACTCAGAAAAGTTTTAAATATCCAATAGACACACTTGGAGATGAATATTAAGTGTTTTGAAAAGCCCTGAGTGTGTGTCCCTTTAAACAAAGGATTTTGGTTTGAGAGCAAGACATGAATTACATTAAGAGGATGAAAATCAGACATATTCTTATTCTTTTTCTCCAGTGTACTGTACTGTATGTCCACTTGGTTGTTAAGTAAGTAAATTACAAATTGTTCTGAATACAGTTATGATTATTTTTTTAAAGTACATTTATCTTTTGAGATAAATGAATTCTCATTTGAATTTTAATTCTTAATTTTAATAATTTTATGACGTCTCAGTTTTTGGAATTGAAATAAAGCTGAGTAATACTGCCTTGGTAAAAGAAATAAGTGTAAATAAGTGAAAGTTGAAGAAATAAGTGGAAGCGCTAAAATTAGAGAATCCCTCAGAAGATGATTATAGTGATTGAACTATTCTATCTGCAGTTCGAGTGTAGTGCCATCCTACTTCTGAGTGTTACGTAGTGACGTCAGGGCGGCGAGAGGTTGCAACATCTCACTGGTCTTGTTTCTGGTAGCCACTGATTGAATTATGAGACAGCTTGAAGACCTTAATATTGCGGAAGACGTAGGTCTTTTATCTATGCATGTCCACCTACAATACAATAGACAACTTTGTAAAAAACAAAAAAAAAAAACAAAAACAAAACACAACAAAAACAGGGAATATAAGTACCATCAAAACACATCAACACAAGCACCCATTACTGTGAATGGATGTCGATTTAAAATTTTACTTGAGAATGTTGTGTCGTTGTTGGGACATTCTTGTTGGATTGTAGTCGCCTTGTTGAGACATTGTAGTTGCGTTATTGTGAAATTGTAGTCGTGTTGTTGGGGCGTTGTAGTCGTGTTGTTGGGGCATTGTAGCCACATTGTGTTGCGTTGTTTTCACATTGTTGTGACATTGTAGTCACGTTGTTGTGGCGTTGTAGTTGCATTGTTATGACATTGTAGCCACGTTGTTGAGATGTTGTTGTGTCGTTGTAGTCGCGTTGTTGTGACTTTGTAACCACGTTGCGACCTTGTGGTCACGGTGTTGTGGCGTTGTAGTTGCATTGCAGCTGTGTTGCATGTTGTTGGGATATTGTTGTGGCGTTGTAGCCGTGTTGTTGTGACATTGTAGTTGCGTTGTTGTGAAGTTGTAGTCGTGTTGTTGGGGCGTTTTTGTGACATTGTAGTCACATTGTTGTTGCATTGTAGTCGCGTTGTGACGTTGTGGCGTTGTAGCCGCGTTGTTATGACGTTGTAGTCACGTTGTTGTGGCATTGTAGTCGCTTTTTTGTGATGTTATTGGATGTTGTAGCCGCATTGTAGTTGCATTGTTGGGACGCTGTTTTCGCGTCGTTGCGACATTGTAGTCGCGTCGTTGCGAAGTTGCAGTCGCGTTGTTGGGACGTTGTAGCTGCGTTGTTGGGATGTTGTTTTCATGTTGTCGTGACTTTGTAGTCGCGTTGTTGCGAAGTTGTAGTCGCATTGTTGGGACGTTGTAGCCGTGTTGTTGGGACGTTGTAGCCTCGTTGTTGTCGTGTTGAAGTCGCATTGTTGTGACCTTGTAGTCGCGTTGTTGGGGCGCTGTAGTCGCGTTGTTGTGATGCTGTAGTCGCATTGTCGCGAAGTTGTAGTCGCGTTGTTGGGGTGTTGTTGTGACCAACGTTGTTGTGACGCTGTAGTCGCGTTGTTGTGAAGTTGTAGTCGCGTTGTTGTAGTGTTGTTATAGTTGTGTTGTTGGGCCGTTGTTGTAGTGTTGTTGCATGCATTGTTGTGACGTTGTAGTCGTGTTGTTGTGGAGTTGTAGTCGCATTGTTGTGACCAACATTGTTGTGACCAACATTGTTGTGACGTTGTAGTCGCGTTGTTAGGGCGTTGTTGTGACCAATGTTGTTGTGACGCTGTAGTCGCGTTGTTGCAAAGTTGTAGACGTGTTGTTGGGACGTTGTTGTAGTATTGTTGCATGCATTGTTGTGGCGTTGTTGTGATGTTGTAGTCGTGTTGTTGCGAAGTTGTAGTCGCGTTGTTGTTGCGTTGTAGTTGTGTTGTTGTAGTGTTGTAATCGTGTTGTTGGGATGTTGTTGTGTCGTTGTAGTCACGTTGTTGTGTTGTTGTAATCGTGTTGTTATTATGTTGTAGTTGCATTATTGTCGCTTTGTAGTTGCGTTGTTGTGACGTTGCAGTTGTGACGCTGTCGCGTTGTAGTCGCATTGTCGTGGGGTTGTATTTGTGTTGTTGTGACGTTGTAGTCACGTTGTTGTGGCGTTGTTGTGACGTTGTAATTACGTTGTAGTCGCATCTGTTAGCATTTTCATTTGCCTTTTTCATCATAATTTGTACATTTTCATCTGCACAGCAATAAAAATAATGAAAACAGTAGGTTATGTCTGATAGGTGGTCTGTTTACATTATATTATCACATAAACAATGTCAACTGACTGCCACAACTACCTCCACAGCTATAAAACTAAGCTAAGAAAACAAAGATGTGGGTCTTTAGGAACTTTTATTTGTCTATATTCGTCTTCCCATTCTTTTCTCCTCTTCTTATTACTAAGAAATGCAGTGAAGACTTACGTTGCTTCTCTTGTTGCCCTTAGACTGAAAATTACAACCAAAAGCTGCACAATGTGGCATCGTATCTGTATTTTATTTTCAGAGTTTTGTATTCCAAGTTGTTCTGCAGTAAAAATAGCAACAGGTATGGCTAGTTTTATAACATGGCACCCATATCTGGTACTTATGCAATAATTACATTAGCCTATCTTATTAAAAATATTAAAAATGTAAATTTCTCTGGTGTGTCTTGATGCCATGCTAACAGTTGTTCAGTGAAAAATCTCAGTAATTCCACGCCTAAATCTTGCGACAGTTTTGCAGAAGGCTTACCATGGTGTCATGACCAAACCTCTTTCAGCAATTTCTGATGAGGTGATCTGATCCGATCCCAGCTCTGGAATGCTGTATTGTAGCAGGCCTATAGGTGGCAGTATTGCCAAAAGCATTGTATCTGCACCCGCTGCCAGCGCAGAACACAAGCTTTATTTGGCCTGACTCATTTTCTTTGTCTCCCCCCAACAAAGTGTTTCCCTCTCTGAAACTACACCTGTGATATCAGTGAGCCACACACCCCTAAACCAGACAGTTTGCGTTCTCATTTACCAGACTGGTATCCACCCTCCCTTTTGAAGTGTCTTTCACTCTCTCTCCCTGTCAATCTAGCCCTAGCCACGGCGCTAACGGTAAGAAAATAGATTGTGTACCCTACCTCCCATATTAACAACTTCTGCCCCCCAAAACAAAAAAGGACTCGCTGCTTTCTCACTATACCAGCTCCTGAGACTGCTTAGCCTTCCTAATCAGAGAGCAATGCTAACAGCCTCTGTGGACAAGTCCCTGAATGGACTTAATAAACACACTCCTCATTAAAAAAGAACTTGATTTAATTGCATGGGGGGGCTGAGCCTCCCCGTCTTAGGGTCCCGCTGGGAGAACTCTTAATCAGGGGTAAAGCCATACTTATTGTTCCACACCAGACACCTGAATCTGAATGCACAGAGAGAAAAGAGAGAGAGAGGGAGAATAGATAAAGAAAACAAGTGGATGGAAACCCCAGTGAAGGAGAATGAGAGATGATGTGAGCAAAGGACATTGTCAGTCAGAGAAGAGTGAAAAGAGAGGGAGAGAGCTCAAACTTATCCACAAACTTCCCTGTGAAAATATAGACACCGACTGCTGCACGCATGACGGAAAATGAAAATAAATTAGAAATTAATTATGGAAACACTGCGAGGTGCAATGCACCTTTTCCCCTCAGAATATAACGTAATGAAGGGCTTCATTTTTCAATACATAATGCTGATGCTTAGAAAATAAAAGTGTTATATGATTTAAAATATAATGCAAATAGTTTACATATTTTAATATATTCAAATATTTTAATAGAAAAAAAAAAAAAAAAAAAAAAAAAAAAAAAAAAAGACAGCTAATAAAAAAAAGAAGCAATCTATTTTAATAATACCTATAATACCAGAAAATAAATAAACGCTAAGATGTGGATTTCATAAAATAAAAAAATTGTTTTGAATACTACCTATAATACCACAGCTTTTTAGATGCTGTATGTCAATAGCTTGCATAAATAAATAAATAAATATAATAAATAAATATGTTGGTCCACCTATCATACCACAGATTTTAGACCCAGGTTATTAATACCATGCATGTATGTGTGAATGAATGAATTAACAAACAAACAAACAAACAAGCTTTAGTCTAAAATAAAGATTAGTAAATGTTAAGATGCACAATTTTTTAGATGGTAAATTTTGAAGTAGAATATAAATATTTTATTGTTTTTAGATAAATACGAAATATGTGTATCTAAAAACAATATATATATATAATTTAATACTTTATTTTATTACTATACTTTTAAAATATTATTCATTATGCATGAAACAAAATACAATATAAAATGCATTTTTTTTTTAAATATTAAACTTACAAATAACTTTGTATAGCTGCCAGCTCATAGTTTCTTAAGTATGTGACCTGGAAATGCTAAACCAATGAGTCTGAACTACAAAACAGACCACCCTACTTAAACGTGATCTCTTCTGCCCCACTGCAGCGCTCTGTCCAATCTCTCCACTGGGCTTTAAATCTTTTGAAGCTCGGATAAAAGCTGACAGTGGTTATTTCTCATCATGGCCTGGCAGTTTCATGTGTCACAAGCGCTCAATATGGGCTTGGTACAGAAGTATAGAAGACTATTATGAATCCTACTTTGTGAAAGCTAAGCACTTCTCTATCTGGGGACCTGCCAATACTGTCATGTTTTATACTCGTCCGGACAGCTTTGGAGTTGATCTGGAACACTGACAGAACATTGATAGATCTGCTTGCATTGTGTTTTTATTCCTATATTTGTCTAAGTAGTCAACTTCAATTGAAACTACAGTTACTTTGACTTTAGATCAGCAGGTGTACATCACGATTAGTGAAATAAAACATCAGTTGTCAGTTTTTTGAAACGTAGTTGCAGTGGTTCATGTAGCAGGTAGCCCAATATGCTTAAAAATGTAATGGTTAAATTTGTACAGATTGTACTCACCCCAAGGAAAACTTTACTGCTCAGAACTTGCTTTTTCATCTTGACAAATCTGAGTACTGTTTGTGACATTTAAGATCTCTTCTGAAACTCTAGAGGAGACAAATGTGAGATTAGGGTCTTTTTCTCAGGAGAAAAAAATGAAAAGCAGTCTGAAGTCTAAAGCAAGATCAATTCCTTAAAATGAGATCTATGCTTACATTTCTTCTAGTCATTATATGGAATTCATGCATATACATTCATAAGGCGAATGTGGAGGACACGTTACTCTGGAGTGCTGCAGTGAACCCAAGGTGATTGAGGTTTGCTTTCTCCCGGGGGAAGGAGTGACTCTTGAACTAGTCCAACTTTCCCCTTGTTCTAAAGAAAGTCAGCCTAGTTCAAACACTGAATCAGTGGCGTCAGCTCTGAACAGTGTTTTGATGTGTTACATCACAGCCTGCATACTAAAGCTTTAAAATCTCTTTTATGCGTGTAAAATTAGTCATCGTCTGTCTTCGAGAGGAAACACTACACATAGTTATCTGAATCTCTGCAGTAATTGAGAACTATCGGCGTGACATGGTTCAAAATAGTTTTAGAATTGTGTTTGTAATCATCTCAAGCACACAAGTTCATCTCTTAGCAATTTGACACTCTTTTTACAATATGAATGTGAAGGTTTTTTTGGTCAGTTGTAATAATAATAGATAATGGACTGGTCTTGATATTTCATTGCTGCCTATATAACAGAATTACATAAGATGTCTTATTTGGGTTTCTAAAATCTTGAACGTGGTACGACCGTTGTTGTCTATGCAGGCTCAGAAAGTTCTCGGATTCCATCAAAAATATCTTAATTTATGTTCTGAAGATGAACAAAGGTCTTATGGGTTTGGAACAACATGAGGATGAGTAATTAATAATAGAATCACATTAAGCATTTGCTTTTTTTTATAATGGTTTTATATGCAGTAGAAAATACTTAAAATGCAATTTAGTGTGATGAATTCATATTCTGGTTGTCTGTAAATGGTATGCTTTATTAATAACGTGTGTACTGAACTTGGTCTTCCAAATTGTTTTAAGCCAATTCATTTTAAAATGTCCCACAAAAACCCACTTTTCACAATTCATTAGACCATCTTGTGTCGTGTCAGACCAATATAGGGTTATAATTTTTTTTATAACTTTTTTTATCTTGTAATTCCGACATTTTATCTTGTAATTATGACTTAAGTAAGCCATTATTTTGAAATTGTAAGGCATCATTTCGACTTTTTATCTCATAATTCTGACTTAAGTATGTCATAATTTTGATCTTTTACCCTGGTGGGCATAATTTTGTCTTTGTAAGTCATAATTCCTACTTTTTATCTTGTAATTATGACTTAAGCATGTCATAATTTCTACTCTTTACGTCATAATTTTGACTTTTTACCGTTCACCATAATTTTGATTTTGTAAGTCATAATTCCGACTATTTATCTTGTAATAATGACTTAACTGTGTCATAATTGTGACTTTTTATCTCGTAATTCTCACATTGTAAGTCATAATTTCAACTTTTTATCTCGTCATTTTGAGTTTTTACCCTATTCGCCATAATTTTAGCATAATTTTATTTTTTTAATTTTAAAAAAGTCCTAATTCCGACTTTTTATTTTGTAATTATGACTGAAGTAAATCATATTTTTGACTTTTATCTCGTTATTTTGACTTTGTAAGTCATAATTGTAACTTTTTATCTCTTAATTTCTACTTTTTACCCTATTTGCCATAATTTTGACTTTGTAAGTCATAATTTCAACTTTTTATTTTAAGGCATGAAAATTATTATCTTATGTGGCTGAAATAGGCTTCTGTACTAAATTGATTAAAAGTGACAGTACATGCATTTATAATGTTAGAAAATATTTACATTTCAGAAAAAAATGCTGTTCTTTCAAACATTTTTCATCAAAGAATCCTGAAAAAGATATGATGGTTTTAACAAAACATTTCTGCAGCACACATTGATAATAATAAGTGCTTCTGGTGCATCAAATCAGCATATTAGAATAATTTCTAGAGGATCATGTAACACTGAAGACAGGAGTAATGATGCTGAAATTTCAGCTTTGCATCACAGAAATAAATTCGATTTTAAATTACATTAATATAGAAAACAATTATTTGACAATGTAACAATATTTCACAATATTATTGTATTTTTGATTAATGCAGCCTAGTGTAAGCATAAAGACTTTTTTTTTTTAAACTGACCTTAAACCTTTAAGAAATAGTATTTATGCATATAACGTTCCGACAAACATGTAATCAGCATAATTCATATAAACTAAGACATAACACATTGTTTTGCTGCTTAATGTCTTTACGTGACACATACATAATCAGAATACGATCCCATTTTAAATAATAGAGGAATAATCTTGCATTAGTATTCTTGGTTTGTTGTGGAAGTTTTATAAGAGAAAGTTCTGCTGTCTTGGCCTGAATTTGGCCTGAAGACATTCACCAACATGCAAGACACATGACATGAATATAACTGTATAATTATTTCCTTGTGAACACAAGCAGTTTGAACTGAAACGTGAGACTGAGAGGATCAAAAGCACAGTGAGTCCCAGTGTGTGAAAGATGACTGTTGCTTCTTTTATTGGCTGCAGGTACTTTACACACTGCTTTAAATTCCTATTAGGCGCCTCTCTGTGTTTTCAGCTACAGTGCTTGATTAATGGCCATATAGCGCTAGTGGTGGGCTTTAAAAACTGATCGCTTAGCCCTACTTATGCTGGCCCGAATGGGCCTTGGTGCATTGCTCAGGCTGTTTATCTGTCTATAGTTGAAAACACAAAAGCACAGAAAATTTCAAGCTACCTGAAATCTCTCAGCAGGATCTTTCTCATTTCATCAGGCTCATACGATTTGATTATTCTTCTTTAGATGTCATGGCTCCTACATGTTTCTGTGCTGATACCGCTCCACACAGCATGACATGATTAAAAGACTCAAGTGCAGAAAGGTAAGCACACATTTTGTAATGCATCACATGTACTCCATTCACTCACTGCTAGTAGCAGATACCAATATTTTGGCAGGCTACAATGTATTATTCAACCCTTTTTTGCCTTTTGACACTCTCATGTAACCAAACTTGAAAGAATGAAAGCAATCTATCCTCTTTTCATTAAAACCAATGCTTTTTCACTGTTGAAGAACCTGCTTTAAGTGGGTGGTGCGTACCTTTCATACTCTGGGCATTCTGTGGCCTGGGAGATAAAAAATGTATTAATGGACGACTTTAACAAAGGTTCAATCCATGCTTATTTGAAACCGTCTGAAGCTGTTTGTAGTTACACAAAGTGCATCAACATAAGAGCAAACCCTGAACTCTAACACTAGTGAGTTCGGGTGAGATCTTGTATTCTATTCTATAAAACAAATATAGCCTTCAGCTGCTGCTTTCATTTGTCTTTTAAGGTCAAGAATGCATGTTCAAAAGCCAAGTAAATGTGTTTAACATTGAGGAAAATTGCAGAAATACTTCTCAACTGAGAAATGATATTTTAAGATGTAATCATTAGAGCTTGCAATGATAATGGCGTATTGCTTATTTCCAAACTAGTTAACACTGCTGTGTAATATTTTTTTCTGCTATAACAGATATAAATGATACCTTAAAGGGATAATTCAAACAAAAATGAAAATTACCCCATGATTTATTTACCCTCAAGCCATTCTAGATGTATATGACTTTCTTCTTTTAGACGGCAATCAGAGTTATATTAAAAAATGTCCTGGCTCTTCCAAGCTTTATAATGGCAGTAAACGGGGTCATATACACCTAGGATGGCATAAGGGTGACTAAATCTTGGGGTCATTTTCATTTTTGGGTGAACTATACCTTTAAATTGGGAAAATGGAGGCATGCTTCCATAGATTTACACAATGCTTTGGGTCGGTAATATATTTTCCCCCCTTTTTTTGTAAAAAAAAAAAGTAATAGTAATAGTTTTATTCAGGAATGATGAAATAAACTATACAAAAGTTAGTCAAGACAAACTTTGAAGTCGGCTTGAGAAAGCCTGACCAGAACGTTTAAAAAAGCTGTAAAAGTTTTAAAAAATGTAAAAGTTTTACAAGTTTGAAGTTTTCAGTCTGAAATGGATTGTTTAAACAGAAGTTTAAATTGGTTTTTAAGCTTAAAGCTTGACTGTTTTGAACGCATTACAGTCTGTCAGATAGATAGATAGATTGATAGATAGATAGATAGCATGTTGTTAGCATAATACTGATATGACTGACATGTTGTAGCACGATTAGCAAGTGACTAGCATGTTGCTAACATGTTTCTAACATTATTGGTATGTTGCTAACATGATTTGCTTATTGTTAACATGTTTCTAACATGATTAGCATGTTGCTAGCCTGTTTCTACCACGTATGTAACAACCAACACTGGGCTATTTTAGGCAATTCAGAAATCCTGTGCTGAACGTGTCCCCAGGAAGTGGCACGTCTGGTCATTCTAACATGATTCACATGTTGCTAGCATGTTGTTATAATGTTGTTACCATGATAAGCATGTTGTTATCATGTTTTAGCATGATTAGCATGTTGCTAGCATGATTAGCAAGTTATGAGTATGTTCCTAGCATGTTTCAACCACGTATGTAACAACCAACACCTGGTTATTTTAGGCAATTTAGAAACCCTATGCTGAACGTGTCCCGGGAAGTGGCACGTCTGGTCATTCTAACATGATTAGCATGTTGCTAGCATGTTGCAAAAACGCTTAGCATGTTTGTAGCAAGTTGTTATTATGTTGTTACCATGATTACCCGTGGTGAAAAAACCAGCATATGCTGGTAGGTATGTTTTGATGCTGGTTTATGCTGGTCCTTAGCTGGTCATGTTGCTGGTAAAGGACCGCAGACCAGCAAAGGACCAGCTTAAACCAACAAATGACCAGCATAAACCAGTGTCAAAACATACCTAACCAGCATCCCAGCATCAAAACATACCTACCAGCATATGCTGTTTTTTTTCACCAGGGTAGCATGTTGTTATCATGTTTTACCATGATTAGCATGATTAGCATGTTTCTAATGTGATTAGCAAGTTACTGGCATGTTGCTAGCATGTTTCTAACATTATTAGCATGTTGCTAGCATGATTAACAAGTTACGAGCATGTTGCTAGTATGTTTTAGCATGTTTTTAGCGTGATTAGCAAGTTACTAGCATGTTGCTAAAATGTTTCTAACATGATTAGCATGTCGGTAGCATGTTGTTACCATGATTTGATTGTTGTTAACATGTTTCTAGCATAATTAGCATGTTGCTAGCATGTTTCTACAATGTATGTAACAACCAGCACCTGGTTATTTTAGGCAATTTAGAATTCCTGTGCTGATTGGTGCCCGGGAAGTGGCACATCTGGTCATTCTAACATGATTAGCATGTTGCTAAAACACTTAGCATGTTGGTAGCATGTTGTTATCATGTTTTTAGCATGATAAGCATGTTACTAGATTAAATAATCAACTTAATAAAAAAGCTTTTGAATAAATAAATTAATTTTTAATAAGTTCATGTGACACTAGAGACTGAAGTAATGATGCTAAAAAAATTCAGCTTTAAATCTCAGAAATACATTTTATTTTAAAATATATTAAAATAGAAAACTAAATTAACTAAAAATAAGTTAATTAAAATTGCAAAAATATTACTGTTTTTACTGTTTTTGATCAGCCTTGGTAAGCATAAGAGACTTTTTTCAAAAACATAAAAAAAATTCCCAAACTTTTGAAAAACATTGCATAAGCTGCCTATCCACTTCATGTAAATTCCTAATTAATATTTGAATATACTTTCAAAGTCGAATATTCCTGGCTTCCATTATTGATCGTTGTGGACTAATTGGCGGCCGTCGCTATGGTAAAACTGGTCTTTGGTTCTGTCGTCAGCCTGATTTTGATTGACTGGGCATTCTATATTGATGTGTCTGCTAATAATCAGTAAAACAGCAGGTGGAGAGCTGATGATGGCCGAAAAGCCCGACACTCTTGATTACGAACCTCAGCTCACAGCGAGAGTCGAACTTCACACAGAACACCCCGGGATCCGATGCCTCTGCTGTAGTCCTTTTCTCTTAAACCAAGTCCACAAGAACTCGCTGACATAAAGGGAACTCCGTTGATTGGTCAGACGGTAACAAGCAGGCACTGGCTCTCAGTTATGTTTAGTTCCTTAATCTCTGTCCCACTCTTCAGTTTACTTCAGCCTTGTAGCTCTTGTTGAAGCCGCCCCTGTGGATGCTGTTGTTATGGACAGAAGCGGCGGTGACTCAGAGTCAAGGTCTCAGCAGTGTTCCTCACGCTCCTGCTGGTCTTTCGTGCCCAGTCAAGAGGTCCCGTCATGATGAGCATTATGGTGGCGGAAAACAACAGGAGGTGAGATGAAGAGAAGCGAGACGCAAACCAGCATGGCTGCTGTCTAGCTCCTAAGTGTTCCAGCCATTGCTCACAATCAACTTCTCCCTTTTTCTTCTTCTTTTGATTTTAGCTCTGGGTTCAGGAAGTGGAGTTAGACACATTTAAAGGTACACTTTTACTGCCAAATAGTACTTTAAAATGATGCATACTCACATTAGATTAAGGCTCCACTCATATCTGAGGTGCAGCCAAACCACTCTGACCTAAAATATTTACTTTAAGTAGAATACTTAATTGAGCATTTCAGTTAATATTGCAATATTTATTAAAAACACATTTGCATGTTTACGAATCTTTTTTTAGTGTTTTATGACATTGTATTTTAATGGTTTTGTTCAATAAAACCATATTTAAACTAATTATTACTGCCTCATATGTCTATTTTTATTACCACAAAACAAACAAACAAACAAACAAACAAACAAACAAAAAAATCTGATGACCAGCAGATTTACTCGATTACCAAAATAATCATTAGTGACAGCCCTAATTTTGATATGGTGTAACGTGTCATTCAGAAGTGTAGAACAGCTGGGAGAAAGTATTTTAATATATAAAAAACATTGTTTTATTAATTTGTTTAGGATGTTGCATTTGGTTTCACTTTGATCTTTGTCCATCCTATTCCATATGGATTTATCTTGAATTACTTGTTAAATATAAACAAAAAAACTATGTAAAATCATAATACATTAACACATCATGACTCATGTTCTCACCAGTGAAGAAAGGTATAATTTTCACTTTCAAACTTTGGGTTTGTCTGTGTAGGCGACTAATGAACAATTCTCATGCAGACCCTTCCTGAACTACATCTCAGAGCCAATCTGCATAAGTGCCGCAGAATGTGTTGAACAGCCAAGGGGGCTTTGGCCCGTTCTGACGTGAGTGTCAGCTTCCCCTCCACCTGTGAGGGGATGTTGACCATGAGCATGCCCGCGGGACACCTCTGAGGGCCTGGCAGATGAGGCGGCCGTCCACCGCTTGCATACTAATAGGCAGCCATTCTTCCCAATAGATGTTTTCGACAGATATAGCCTGAATACCAACACACAGGCTGCTTTTCCCTCTCTAAAACAATTGCTGGTAACCTTTATGCAAGCTTTTGAAATAATAAGCTACTGCACTTGTCATTTATTGACTGAGCAGCTATGTGAATTGCTCTGTATGGCACAAATGAGATATAAAATGTGAGTTTTTACAAAGAAAAGACAAGAGTAAGTGTGTCAGGCTGATATAATGCAAAACAAGCGCTGGGTAGTATCTGATTACATGTAATCTGAATTATGTAATCAGATTCCAAAAAAGTAAGTACTTGTAATTAGCTTATATAACATTTTAAAATGCTTGTAATCAGATTAGTTACTTTTTTATAGAGTACATGCTCCCACAATAGCTGAACGGCTGTTGATGCTGCATATTTGAAGTCTAAATAAACTCTTAAAACCTAATTATGTGACAAAAACAGTATTATTTATAAAATTATAGTGGATTTGGGCGTCCACCATGACACTCGCTGTGAGAAATACCACAAGCGGAGTGACACAAACAGTGAAACGGTTGGAGTTCTGATATCACTAGAATATCACGCTCCTCTCAGCCAATCATATTTGAGAACCAGAAACAACTATAATGAGTATCATACTGTGTACTTCAGGGTTGATCAGTTCATATATTAAAAGTTTGACTTTTTCCAAAGAGACCACGTGTGTGTCAAATTCATTTCGTTTCACAGCCAGCTCATCTTCTGGAGAATCACATCTATCCTTAACCACAACTGCGAACGCTACATTATTGGTCTTACAGGCCGGACATGGTAGGATGCCACCACCGTATGTCTACATGACATGCCTTTACCAGCGGCGTTCAACTCTGCTGACCTGACTAAGACTGTAATTGAATGCTTGCCTGTGCCGTTTGGGGTGACTGCTATATATAAGGTAGTTGTCAGCTGGCTCAGGATAGAGGCTGAGTTGCTTCAGTGGTTTGTAATAGGAACACTGCCTGTGCGTCTCCAGTGATCTAGCTCTTGGGAATGGCTCATCTACCGCAATATCTCCCTCATAAAATGCTGAGCGGAGAGGTATTGATCAGTAACAGCGGCGTACTGATGCCAGTTCTCACGCTGTTTGATGCAATGTTTTAATGGCTTTCCAATGCAATTAATATGACAAAGCGTGGCCTAAAGGCCTGTTTTCAGTTCAAAATATGTGATTAAACATCCACATTGGCCCATATTTTGGCTGTCTTCTCAACCTCTATTTAATGAGGTCAGGTTTTGGCATGGTCCAGTTGGCCCTTGCTGGTAGATACCGTAACTAAACTAATTTTGACACTCACTAACATACACACATACTTATACATTTCTGCGAAACATTTCTGAAATTTATATGCGATTTGAGAAAAACTCAGATTCTAATTCTGACCTTTTTTTCTCAGAACTGCATGATATAAAGTCAGAATTGCAAGATATAAACTCGCATTTGCGAGTTATAAAGCCAGAATTGCGAGATATAAACTTGAAATTGTGAGTTAGAAAGTCATAACTGCAAGATATAGATATATTTGTGTGATAAACTTGCAATTCTGACTTTTTTCCCCTCAGAATTGCATGATATATAGACAGAATTGTGAGACAAACTCGAAATTGCAAAATAAAAAGTCAGAATTGCAAGATATAAACTCACATTTGTGAGTTAGAAAGTCAAAACTGTGAGATAAACTCATTAGATAACTCTGACCTTCTTCTCAGAATTGCACGATAAAGTCATTATTGCGAGTTAAAGTCACAACTGCAAGATATAAACTCGAAATCGCAAGTTATAAACCCAGAATTGACATTTGTAAATTAGAAAGTCAGAACCCTGAGATATAAACTTGCAATTCTGACATTTTTTCTCAGAATTACGTGATATAAACTCGGATTTGCAAATTAGAAAATCAAACTCGAAATTGCGAGTTAGAATGTCAGAATTGTGAGATATAAACTCACATTAATGAGTTAGAAACTTGAAATTGCAAGATAAAAAGACAGTATTGCAAGATATAAACTCGCATTTGCGAGTTCAAAAGTCAGAATTGCAAGATATAAACTCGAAACTGTGAGTTATAAAGCCAGAACTGCAAGATATTAAACTTGCATTTGCAATTTATAAAGTCAAAATTGTGAGATATAGGCTTGCAATTCTGACTTTTTTTCTCAGAATTACGTGATATATATTTGCATTTGCAAGTTAGAAAGTCAAACTCGAAATTGCGAGTTAGAAAGTCAGAATTGCGAGACAAACTTGAAATTGTGAGTTAAAAAGTCAGTTCGTTAGAGTTTTCTCTTATTTCCTCACTTTTAAATAGCTTGTAAATGCCTGTGCAAATTTTACTTGAATTAGCAGCAATTTGCAAATTAGAAAGTCAAACTTGAAATTGCGAGTCAGAATTGCAAGATATAAACTCACATTTGTGAGTTCAAAAGTCAGAATTGCCAGACAAACTCGAAATTGTGAGTTTAAAAAATCTGAATTGGAATATATAAGCTTGCATTTGTGAGTTAGAAAGTCAGAATTCCGAGACATAAACTTGCAATTCTGAGAAATAACTTGTTTGAGAAATTACTTTTTTTCTCAGAATTGTAAGTTTATGTTTTGCAATTGTTTATATCTCGCAGAAAGTCAAAATTATGACATAAACTCAGATAATTCAGATTTTTTTCTCAGAATTGCATGATAAAGTCAGAATTGCGAGACAGTCGTAATTGCGACTCTCAATTTTGAGAATGTATCAGTCTTTTTTCTCCCTCAAAATTTGACTTTATAGGTCGCAATTGTAAGTTTATATCTCACAATTCTGATAAAAAAGAATACACATTTATTTGCAATTCTGACTTTATTTCTTGCAGTTGAGGTTACATCATGCAATTCTAAGAAAAAAAAGTCAGAATTGCGAGATACAAACTCACATTTATCTCGCAACTGAGAGTTTATATCGTGCAATTCTAAGAAAAAAAAAAAACAGAATTGTAAGATCACTGTAAGTCACAATAACATTTTTTAAAAATCTTTTTGAAACAGGCTTCCATATTTTACAGACTTACTTGCATGCAAAAAGCTAAAAACATAATGTATGCACTCAAGAGACAGATTTACTTACAATTTCACAGAGGTCTGCACCATTTTAATAATCTTCTGAAGAACTCCCACTGAAGTCATACGTTGCTAAATGACACACAGTGGCTTTTGCTCTAAAATCTATTGAAGCAGCATTTTTCAAGCTTGATGTTTCCTGTATAATTTGTGAGACCAACACTGGCATCGAATAAAGACTCCTTTTAATTATTTCATTGCGGTGTAATTTCCTTGCTGGAGGCTGTAAACGGCTTGCTGAGACTGCATTAACATAATCATCATCCAGTACCAACAAACCTGTGAGTCAAGGCTCTTTGATATTGGCCCAAACACAGTACATCAGCTGAAATAGATGATGTTTTATGCTACGTTGTTTTGTACCCCTGAGCATTTTCCAGCTTAACTTTTAGAGCTTCTCACTATAGCAGCAATGCCAGGGTCAAAGGGATCCCTGAACTCATGCAGATAAAATGTATGTTTGAATGCACTGTTGCTTTGGAATACAGCATCACTAAAATGTATAAACTAATAACTGTAACAGTAGTTGATTGCAAAAAAAGGGCTTGGAAAATTGAAGTTACCTCTGAGAAAATCTGTTTTCAGACTCCTCTGTGCTTTGATATTTTGTTATCTAATGAAATGAAATTCATTTACTTTAGTGTGGCTTCAGTGTCAAAATTCTTTTTGGGCTCACTGTATTTGCATAACCAATTTGCTCAGGTTTGCATGAATTCTTTTTCATTTCTGTTGGATTCAAATGAAAGTTATTGCATTCATATTCAGACAAAGAAGGCAAAACAGCAGATGTAATAAAGTTACTAAGGTTAGATAATGGAAAATGTAACTTAAAATTCAGGAAACTCAAACAAACAAACAGAGTTCCTATTTCACTGATGTGCTCATGCCTCAGAAACATATTTCCTATTGAATAATCTAAAAGTATTTCATTTTTAAATGCAAAACTTTTCTGAAACCCTCAAAAAAAAAACACTCTAGAATAGAAGTAGATGCTATTCTGTATTTACAAGCTTGTTTCACAGGTCCTTCTGGCCTGCTTCCTAGGCTGTTCACGCTCCCTGGCCTCTGGCACACTCCGTGTATTCATTACTCCAAACAGACCCAGGGTTGTCTTGCTATTAAAGCAAATTACCCTGGCTTCTGTGTGACAGTGGCTGTGCTTCTACATGGTTGATGGCTAATCGGACTGGAACTGATGCAGGATTTCCTTCCAGGGCTTCCCTGTAATCCCTAAGAGTATAGAAATGCAGTAGACCTCCATGTGGACAGCTACAGTATGTGGTTTAGCATATTTGTTTAAATTAAATTTATTATTATTTTTTTAAATAATTTCATTCACTTTTTTAAAGACTTTCTTATTGCGCAACACACAAAATATATCTAGTTCTTAAAAAAACAATATATATATATATATATATATATATTCCTTTTTTGAAGAAATAGATGTATTTTGAAGAAATAATTCTGTACTCCATTGTATTTTTTCATGCATATAATGGATTTTTTTTATTATTGCATTTATTCTAATTTCTAAATGGGTATTTTCAGATTTGAAGCTCAACTTCACTGAATCACAAAACTAAATATGATTTCAAATACACTTTAAAATTTATTTTTAAAGTTAAAAAAAAAAAAAAAAATCTAGAAATACGTTTTACAATTTTTTGTTGTTGCTGTTGTTAATTTTACTGACTTTTTAAAATGACTTAAATAAAAAACGTAGTCTTACTTAGAGAGATAGTCACTCTCATTTTGTTCCAAAGCAAAAAATGAAAATAAATAAAATAAAATAATATTTCTGGGCAGAGTAGTTTTGCAAAGATGTGATTCGGAACATGCTTTTAGTGCTCAAAGTACATACTTTTGGTCTTCACCCTTGACTGATTTACAAAAATGGAAGATAAATGTGCTCTTTATAAAATGCGTGCTCCTTTTGCTTTACACTCTTATAAGGGACATTTTTTAGTATTAGGGTGAGACACTAAACCGGCCCACACCAGTCCTAAAGAATTTTTCAAAACAAACTTCAAATAAAATAAATAAATCAATGTTATTTATTTATTTACTTTAGAAATAGCAATGTTTTGAAGAAAATATGTATTTTGAAGAAATAATTGTTGGTAGGCACAAACCGTTTCAGCCCCCGCTGACTTCCATTGTATTTTTTGTCCCTAAAATGAAAGTCAAATTATTGTAAATTAAAATGATTTAAAAATTAGTTTCAATATTCAATATTATTCAATATTATGATTTCAAATACACTTTAAAAATTATTTTTTAAATAATTTAAAAGAAATTATGGAAATATATTTTACAATTTCTTTTTTTTTTGTAATGAAAATGGCTTCAAAATAAATCCTACACTGTTAAAAAAAAAAAAAAAAAGTGTTCTGGCCTAGGCTACTTGCATGAATTCTGTAATACAATGATTAATCAGCAACAAAGAACTGATAAAAAGTATTTGAAATGCAGTGGAATGATTTAATGGCCCCCCTGAGGTCAGCAAAAATGAATCAGAGCCGCTTATCTGATGAGGAAATCATCTGTACAGGTTGGCAGTGCGTCTTTACAGAGACCTGAGGGGTAAGTGGGATCACTATTACTTTAATAATAATTCTTTTAGCCTATGGTGCATTCTCAGCGTGAGGAGTGAGACGACATCACATGTTTCACTGATGGCAAGAGGTGTGATTCTGATTGCAACAGTTTAATCAAACTATCTGTCCATGATACTGTGAACATAATTAATTGCGCCCTTGACGATCTTCTGTGTATTCACGAAGACCCGTTTAAACAGCGGGCGTTGATGTTACACCTCAGTAGAGCTCCCGCAAAACAGGAAAATTGCTATTTTCCATTTTATCATTCACAAATGAATGCAAACAAAAGTATATTGCACACATCTGAGCTCTGGTCTAAGATAATGCTTGTTTTTGAGCCATTTTGTACCATTCGCACAATGTGTTTGATCAGAGAACATACTATTTTGATAAAAAAAAAGAGAGAGAGAGAGAAAGAACTGGAGAGAAAAACAAGCAGCCCAAACTGACAACAAAACATACGCCCATATTAAGCTTTTAAAAAGTGAAAAGACTATGCTAGAGGCAAAATAGCTTTTATTTTATAACGTATATTATTTACTTATTTATAATTATGTTTTCATAATTCTGATTTACCCAGCTAATAAGCTTTGGTATTTTTTTAATTTGATACTTTTCTTTCATGCACTTCTGTTCTGTTTGTTACTATGGAAGCTTGTTTCCACCACTGAATAAAAAACAACAACAAAAAAAAAAAGATAAAAACTCGCAATTCTGAGTTTTTTCTCACAAATGCGAGTTTGTATCTTGCAATTCTGACATTTTTCTCAAAACTGTGAGATATAAACTCACAAATGCAAGTTAAACAGTCCATTTTAAGGAGAAAAAAAGACTGATATGTTCTCAGAATTGCAAGTTCATATCTCACAATTCTAACTTAACTCGCAATTGTGAGTTTTTTTCACGCAATTCTGAGAAAAAATTTCAGATTTGTGAGTTTATACACAATTTCTTACAATTCTGTTTATATCTGTCACACGCACCGAGTCACGTGAGGTCACGAGGTCCCGGAAGTAATCTCCGCGGGTATATAAACAGGAAGTAAGGTTCAGTCAGCACCGGACATTGAGTTCATGGTTTGTCTCTTTGTTGGTCGCCTCAACTTCACCAAATCAACTCACGTGAGTACCGCTCTGCGGACGTTTATATACCTTTCTGTGTGTGAATGAGAACGCGGGTTTCCTGGTGGAAATCTCTACTCCTTTGCTGGAGCGTTCTCAGACTAATTGCGTGGCTAACCTGCTCACTCGTGTGTATCCGCGTTTGAGTTCTCTGTCACGCTACACGGGGACCACTTCTCGATCGACCACTTCTTGTCTTGCCTCCGTGACAGAATGTCCGGTCCCGAGATGGCCCCGGCGGATCTGGAGCAGCTGGTGGGAGTGATCCGGCAGCAGGCCGGGGAGATTATGAGTCTGCGGCAGGAGCTGGCGAGCTTCCGGACGGAGGTCGCGGCGCTGCGCACCGAGGCCGCGGGTCTTCGGGCGGAGTGCGCGATCCTCCGTTCGGATCTCACCGCCCTGCAGGCGGATCATGACGATCTGGCCGTTGCTACGGCTCCTCCCGCCGATCCGATCCGTCCAAGCCCCACCGTCAGTCATCCCAAACTATCACTTCCGGACAAGTGGGATGGGTCCGGAAGCAAATGTGATGTTTTTCTCACCAACCTTAATTTGATTTTTGAGTTTCAGCCTTCCCGTTACCCCTCGGATCGCAGCAGGATTGCCCTACTCACCTCACTCCTCACCGGGCAGGCAGCCGAGTGGGCTACGGCGGTTCTGAAGGCCGACGGAAATGTGGCTCATTCATATCCTGCTTTTACCTCCGAGCTCAGAACCGCCTTCCAGCATCCTGAGAGCGAGGTGGAGGTTGACTCGCGGCTGTACCACCTCAAGCAAGGGAGTCGCAGCGTCAGCCGTTACACCACCGAATTCCGCACCCTTTCCGTTCAAACCACATGGTCCAACTCCCTCTCTCCGCACAGCCTACTATGAAGGACTGTCCACCCGTCTAAAAGACGAACTGGCTGTGCGGGAGCTCCCTGACACCCTGGAGGGCATGATACAGCTGGCCCTCCGGGTGGATCAGCGGATGAGTCATAACACTAAAACTGTCTTCCGTTCATTTTCAGGTTCCACCGGCTACCAAAGGGCTCCAGACTCATCCACCTTCCAGGCTGTCGCTGCGTCTCCGTCACCTCCACCGATCGCCTCAGAGGCCCACTCAATCGGAGCCGGGGAACCCATGCAAATAGGGCGCACCTCCCTGTCAGCGGCTGAGAGGGCCAGACGCTACCGCGAGGGCCTGTGTGCCTATTGCGCCTCCCCGGACCACCATCGAGCTATCTGCCCTATTCGTCCGGGAAACGGGCAGACCAGGTGAGGAGGGGGAGGTCCCCATCTGGTCCCAAGCTCGCGAAAACCTACCCCGAGCCCGTCTCTTCCCGGCTGCTGCTGCAGGTATCAATCCTCATGGGCCACCAACGGATCGAGACCACCGCATTCGTTGATTCGGGTGCGGCTGGGAACTTCATCGATCAGGCTTATGCTGCCCAAATGGGGATTGTAACTGAGGCGTTATCCCAGCCCCTGAAAGTCACCGCCATTGACGGTCGCCCCCTAACTCTAAGTCCCATCACTCACCGCACTCAAGAGCTCACCCTCATCATCGACAATCACTCCGAGATCATCAAGTTCTACGTCACCAAGATTCCCTCACCAGCCATCATCCTCGGCCATCCCTGGCTCGTTACTCACGACCCCCTCATCTCCTGGACGTCACGCCGGATCATTCACTGGGGTGCGACCTGTCAGGAGCTCTGTCTCCGGGCCAGGGCTGGGACATGTTCAGGGGAGTCCGGGGCCCTCGACGTCGACCGCGAAGCTATCCCCGTCCAGTATCGCGACCTGGCCGAGGTTTTTAGCAGGCGTAGCGCGGCTCGGCTGCCTCCTCATCGCCCCTACGACCTCGCCATTGACCTCGTGCCGGGCGCGGTACCGCCCCGCGGCCACCTGTACTCTCTGTCGGCTAAAGAACAACTCGCCATGGAAGAGTACGTAGCGGAGGGTCTTCGCGCAGGTACCATCCGACCCTCCAGCTCCCCGGCGGCCGCGGGGTTCTTCTTCGTGAAAAAGAAGGACGGGGGTCTCCGACCGTGCGTCGACTACCGGGGGCTCAACCAGATCACGGTCAAGATCCGTCACCCACTCCCTCTCACTAACACCGCCCTGGACGCCCTCTCTGGTGCCCACTTCTTTACGAAGTTGGATCTACGGAGCGCTTACAATCTGGTACGCATCAGGGAGGGCGACGAGTGGAAGACGGCATTCATAACCCCCACCAGTCACTACGAGACCCTCGTCATGCCCTTTGGCCTTTGCAACAGTCCAGCCGCTTTCCAGCACCTCATCAATGACGTTCTCCGGGACATGCTGGGTAGATGGTGCTACGCCTACCTGGACGACATCCTCATCTATTCCAAGACCTTAGAAGAGCATATCCAGCATGTCCGAGCAGTCCTGCAGAGGTTGCTGGCCCACCAGTTGTACTGTAAGCTGGAAAAATGTGCTTTCCACCAGCACTCCACCACGTTCCTGGGCTTCATCATCTCTGCTCAGGGTGTGGCCATGGATCCCCTGAAACTGGAGGCTGTGCGTTCGTGGCCCCTACCCACGTCGCTCAAACAGCTACAGCGTTTTTGGGGTTCGCCAATTTCTATCGGCGATTCATCCGGGGCTTCAGCTCAACTGCAGCACCTCTTACTGCTCTCACTAAGCCATCACGGAGAATTCCATCTCACCCCGAGGCCATTCAAGCTTTCAAGACCCTCTGTCACCAGTTCACCACCGCTCCCATTCTCACCCATCCCGACCCCACAAAGGCCTTCGTTGTTGAGGTGGACGCCTCCGATGTGGGCGTAGGAGCCGTTCTCTCGCAACGTGGTCCAGACGAGAAGTTACACCCATGTAGCTTCTTCTCCAGAAAATTTAATTCCACTCAACAGCGCTACGGGGTAGGGGACCGGGAGCTGTTGGCCATCAAGTGGGCTCTGGAGGAATGGCGTCACTGGCTCCAGGGCGGCAGTGAACCATTCACCGTCTGGACCGATCACCAGAACCTCACTCTCATCAGGCAGACCAAGCAACTCAACCCCAGGCAGGCGCGGTGGGCCCTCTTCTTCGAACACTTCGACTTTCACCTCTCTTACCGTCCCGGATCCAAAAACACCAAGGCCGATGCTCTCTCCCGTCAGCACCAAAAAGACACCACCACCTCCGATCCCGCGCCTGTCCTGCCGTCACAGATCATTCTGGCTCCGATCCGGTGGGGGTTAGAAGAGAGAGTACGCCAGAGTCACAGCCAAGAGCCTCCGCCACCTGAGACACCCGCTGGACGCCTCTTCGTTCCCAACCACCTGCGCCAGGAGGTGCTCCAGTGGGGACACGACTCCACGTTGGGCGGACATCAGGGAGTTCAGAGAACCATCAACTTCATCAGTCGAGCGTTTTGGTGGAGGACGCTGCGGAGGGACGTACAGGAGTACGTTCTGGCCTGTAACACCTGTGCCCGCTCTAAAAACCCCAACGCGCCCTCCACCGGGGAGTTGCAGCCCCTCCCCATCCCCAAACGCCCCTGGACCCACATCTCCCTCGACTTCGTCTCTGGACTTCCCGAGTCCTTAGGAAAGAACACCATCCTCACCATCGTGGATCGTTTCTCCAAGGCTGTGCACCTGGTGGCTCTCTCCGGACTCCCCTCTGCCAAGACCACCGCGGAGTTAATCCTTGAACATGTAGTCCGCCTGCATGGGTTCCCCCAGGACATCGTCTCGGACAGAGGGCCCCAGTTCACGGCAAAGTTCTGGCAGGCCTTCTGCCGTCTGGTCGGCACCACCTCCAGCTTATCCTCAGGGTTCCATCCTCAAACCAACGGCCAGACGGAGCGGGCCAACCAACAACTGGAGCGCTTCCTCCGATGCTTTGCTAGTGACCATCAGCGCTCCTGGGCTAGCTACCTCGTCTGGGCCGAACTTTCCAATAACCTCCACACCTCCACCGCTACCGGCCTGAGCCCATTCGAGGTATGCTACGGATTTCAACCTCCCATATTCGAACATCAGGAGCCGGAGGTTGAAGTTCCGTCTGCCCAACAGTTGGTCCGCCGGTGTCGGCGGCTTTGGAACCATGCCCGTGCTGCCATCCAAAAGGCCAACCGACGCTACGTCGTGCAGCACCGCCGCCGACACCCTCCGGGACGATTGTTCCATGTGGGTGACAGGGTTTACCTATCCACCAGAAATATCAACCTGAAAACGGACTCCAGAAAACTCACCCCCCGGTTTATCGGTCCCTTCAAGATCACCCATCGTCTGAACCCTGTCACCTTCCGGCTCCAGCTGCCTGCCTCTCTCCGGATCCATCCCGTATTTCACCAATCCCAACTAAGACCTGTTTTTTTCTCCCCTCTGTCTCCCCAGGCTCCCGCTCCCCCCCCACCCCGGATTGTGGACGGTGGTCCTGCGTACACCGTCCGGAGAATCCTTGATTCGCGACCCCGTGGCCGGGGCACCCAGTACCTCGTAGACTGGGAGGGCTACGGCCCGGAGGAGCGGTCATGGGTTCCCGGACGGTTCATTCTGGACCCTGCTCTGATCCAGGACTACCGTCGTCGGGTATCCTCCGCCCCGGGTCCGTCTGGTGCCGGCCCTGGAGGGGGGGGTACTGTCACACGCACCGAGTCACGTGAGGTCACGAGGTCCCGGAAGTAATCTCCGCGGGTATATAAACAGGAAGTAAGGTTCAGTCAGCACCGGACATTGAGTTCATGGTTTGTCTCTTTGTTGGTCGCCTCAACTTCACCAAATCAACTCACGTGAGTACCGCTCTGCGGACGTTTATATACCTTTCTGTGTGTGAATGAGAACGCGGGTTTCCTGGTGGAAATCTCTACTCCTTTGCTGGAGCGTTCTCAGACTAATTGCGTGGCTAACCTGCTCACTCGTGTGTATCCGCGTTTGAGTTCTCTGTCACGCTACACGGGGACCACTTCTCGATCGACCACGATCTTGTCTTGCCTCCGTGACAATATCGCACAATTCTGAGAAAAAAAGTAAAAACTGTGAGATGTAAACATCGAGTTAAGCCAATTTGTCATTTGAATTTAGCTTTATTTGATTTAGTAAAACAACTAAAACTAAAATGATAAAAAAAAAAAAAAAAAAAAAAAAAAAAAAAAAAACTATATAGACATTTACAAAAAACAAAAACCAATAAAATGGACAAAAACACAACAAATTATGAAAACTTTAAAATTAAAATGATATAATAAAATAAGAAATAAAATATAGTAATAAAATAAAATACTAGAATACTAAATACTAAAATAAACTACTAGTAAAGATATATATGTATATGTATATGTATATGTATATATATGTATATATGTATATATATATATATATATATATATATATATATATTTTTTTGTTGTTTTTTTTGCATGTTTTCCCTAAATAAATCAGCTCCCAAATACCAGGCAGGCAATCGAGTGCTGTATTAAATGTTGCATGACAAATACCCACAGCCATGAGAGCCTCTTCAGCAGCATGTCAGACCGTCCTGACAACTACTACAAAGCCAGCATCCGCCTGTATCTGAAAACAGACTGCAAATTATATTTCTGGCAGAGTATGTTTGCAAAGATGTAATTCGAAAACATGCTTTTAGTACTCAAAGTATATTCTTTTGGTTTTCACCCTCAACTGATTTACAAAAATGAAAGACAAACATTGTGTTCTTTATAAAATATGTGTGTTCCCTTTGCTTTATGCTCTTATAAGGGCCATTTTTAGAGTATTAGTGTGAGATGCTGAACTGGCCCACAGTAGTCCCAATGAATCAGTACCACTGTAAGAGAAAAAAGCCTCGAAATTCAGTTAGTGCAGTGCACCAAGGTTTTTGTGATTATTACCTTTGCCTTTTACAAACTAACTCCAAATGAAACAGCGATTTTGAGCAGGAAACCTCTGACATTCTTGTGTTTCACAAACAAAATGACATGTTGAATTGCTTGACGCCCCCACAACCTGTTAAGGTTAACATTTAAAGTATGAAAGTATGGAAAATGTGCACAATTTCTGCCATCAATTTCCGCGTTATTTACAAAAAAAGAGTAGATACAAGGGAAAACGGCATATTTTATAGATTAAATGTCACCTAAGTATAGTAGTATACTTGCTACAAGTTTCTATTTCAGCTTGATTAATGCACTTCTCTGATCAATCAAGAACTGAGATGTTCTTAAGAGAATTCTCATCATAATTAAAAATCTTTTGAGTGCAAGTGGTACTTGCAGTGTCTCAGAGAGCAGAACCATCAAACATGCTAATGAATCTCGGATAATGAAATAATATCTGAACATGAACTGATTAAACACTCATTAATGCACTCGCACAAGAAGAAGATTAATCATACAATTTGTTAAACTTTTCTTCTTTAATTCACACCCCAGGGGGTTTACATTTAAAGGAGTCCACTTTCAGAGCAACAATTTACAGATAATGTACTCACCCCCTTGTCGTCCAAGATGTTCATGTCTTTCTTTCTTCAGTCGTAAAGAAATTGTTTGAGGAAAACATTTCAGGATTTTTCTCCATATAATGGACTGATATGGTGCCCCAATTTTGAACTTTCAAAATGTAGTTTAAATGTGGCTTCAAACAATCCCAAATGCGGTTGTAAATGATCCCAGCCAAGGAAGAAGTGTCTTATCTAGCGAAACGATCGGTTATTTTCATAAAAATAATACAATTTCTATACTTTTTAATGTCAAACGCTCGTCTTGTCTTGCTCTTCCTGACAGTCAGGGTCGAAAAACTCCCATCTCATGTTCTCCCTCAACTTCAAAATCGTCCTATATCGCTGTTTTACCTTTGTTTGTTAAGGGTGTTTGATCTTCTTTGCATGTTCACTTTGCAAAAACTGGGTCGGTACTTCTGCAGCGATGTAGGATGATTTAGAAATAATTTTTGAAGTTGAGGGAGAAAATACGATTGGAGTTTTTCGACATACCCTGTTTTGAGCCAGAATACACAGAGTTCAGTGAGAGCAAGACAAGACGAGCGTTTGAGATTAAAAAGTATTTAAATTGTATTTTTGAATGAAAATAACCGATCGTTTTGCTAGATAAGACCCTTATCCTGTCCTCGGTTGGGGTCGTTTACAAACGCTTTTGGGATCGTTTGAAGCCGCATTTAAACTGCATTTTGGAAGTTAAAAATCGGGGCACCATAGCAGTCCATTATATGGAGAAAAACGCTGAAATGTTTTCCTCAAAAAACATAATTTCTTTATGACTGAAGAAAGAAAGACATAAACATCTTGGATGATAAGGGGGTGAGTACATTATCTGTAAATTTTTGTTCTGGAAGTGGACCTCTCCTTTAAAGGATATGTGGATATATTGGATATTAAGGACGTTCACATCATTTACCAGTGGTGTAGCATTTTTGAAGCAATAACCACAGGTAATGTATTTTGTAACTGCTGATCAGTCCTGCACAACAGCTTGTAGGAATCTTAGCCCATTCTTCAGTGCAGAAACACTTGAACCCTGTGATATTGGTGGGTTTCCTTCTATGAACTGCTTGCTTCAGGTCTTTCCACAACACTGTAATTGGATTAAGGTCCGGACTTTGACTCAGCCATTCCAAATCATTAATTCTTCCTTAAAGAGGTCATCGAATGCTAAGTTCAGTTTTACATGTTGTTTGAACATTAATGTGTGTTGACAGTGTATGTACAAATCTACCCTATAATGATAAAAATTCATGCAGTGGTTTTTAATTAATCTGTAAAAATAATATCCCCTTTTTCAAATCAAGCCATTCTCAGATGCCTGTTGGTGTGGCGTCACACCGACAGAGGCCGCTCCCACGATAGTTGATAGACATGAGCGTCTTACCTCACATCAGTTGTAACAGTCCCACCTCCATTGTTTTGATGCCGGAGCAGTGATGTAAGTTAGACAAGAATATCTCTGATTGAGCAATTGAGGTGTTGTGTTGCTGGATGTAATAATGAACGTAGTGGTCGTCATTTACTCCTGACATCTGAGCTGCTGAAGATGCAGTGGATTACATTCGTTTGCGAAGGGAATGTGCCTCCCGATCTACATATATCCGTCTATGTTTGCGTGAATCATTCGTGATCCAGCTTCACTTACAGCAGAAGTGAGTATAAAGGGTTTTTTTATGAATCGTTGTGATCGCCTTTCCTAATAATGTGCTAGTTAGCAAGCTAAGCGGCTAAAGTGACCAAAGTAAACAGGCTCGTCACTCCACAGAGAGAAGAGAGGGGCGCAGCGAGCAGAGCTCATTTGTATTTAAAGCAGCCTCGACCAGAATAGGATGATATTTGCAGAGCTGATTTTGGAAAGGTAAAAAGAGTTTTGTTTTACACTACTATTTAGAATTTGTAACCAAAGTATATTATAGACTTTTCATTAAGACCCTAAAGAATTATATCAACTTGTGGAAAATGGGCATCTGATGACCCCTTTACCCATTTTTTGGTATAATGACTTGTGTCCTTGAGGTCGTTGTCTTGTTGCATGACCCACTTTCTTCTAAGATTCAGTTCTTGGACAGATGTCCTTACATTTTCCTTTAGAATTTAGCTGGTATAATTCAGAATTCATTGTTCCATCAATGATGACAAGCCATTTTGGCCAAGACTCAGCAAAGCAGGCCAAACCATGATACTACCACCACCATGTTTCACAGATGGAATAAGGTTCTTATGCTGGAATGAAGTGTTTTTCTTTTTCCAAACATAACACTTCTCATTTAAACCAAAAAGTTTTATTTTGGTCTCATCTGTCCACAAAACATTTCTCCAATAGCCCTCTGACTTGTCCACATGGTATTTAGCAAACTGCAGACCGACAGAAAGTTGTGGCTTTCTCCTTGCAACTCTGCCATTCATACCATGGTTGTTCAGTGTTCTCCTGATGATGGACTGATGAACATTAATATTAACCAATGTGAGGAAGGCCTTCGTATGCTTAAAAGTTACCCTGAGGTCCTTTGCAAACTTACAGACTATTACAAGTCTTGCTTTGGAGTGATCTTTGTTGGTTGACTATTTATAGGGAGGGTAATAGTAGTCTTCAATGTCCTCCATTTGTAAACAATCTGTCTGACTGTGACTTTGTGGAGTCCAAACTCTTTAGAGAGGTTTTGTAACCTTTTCTAGCCAAATGAGCAACAACAACTCTTTTTCTGAGGTTCTCAAAGATCTACTTTGTTCATGCCATGATTCACTTCCACAAAATTTGATCAGACTTTGATAGATTCCTGTTCTTTAATTAAAACAGGGCATTTTAAAATGTTTAATTTCAATTTAAAATTATCTGCTAATCCTAGAGATTCACATACATTTGCAACTCACAAATATTCAACACTGGACTGCTTTTCTCAATAAATAAATAACAAATTATATATTTTCATCTCATTTGTTTGATTGGTTTCTCTTTGCCAAATTTCAGGAGTTTATTTTCAAGAAAATCTGATTAACTTTTTGGTCATTTTTATGCAGAAATATAGAAAATTCTAAAGGGTTCAACAAACTTTAAGGCAGCATTATGTATGTATATATATATATATATAAGCATAAGTTAAGCATAAAAAGTTTTTTATGATCACGAGAAACACCATATTTCTGGAATGCACTTAAACTCTTTACTTCTCAGTGAAACGATATTTTATGTGGCAGTACATTGTATCATGAGTGTTATTTGTTTCTAAGCTTTTTGATCTTGTACTTTTTATCAAATCCCGAAGGACATCTCTCCATTTCAGACTACAGACATAAAGAGCAAGGATTACGTACAAGAATTCCATTATGAAATAGTGTGTTTTACAAGATTGCAATGACAGAATCAATGAAAACAATTTATGACCCCATTTCTCACATCTCAGCTTGAGTTTTATAGGAAAGTGTCAGCATATTTCTCTTTAAGGTTACACAAAACTTTCTCAGGTACGGTCAAAGTTTTAATTTTTTAGGTCTTTTTACTCATGCCTGAAACTGATTCAGTAAATAGCACATACATAAACAGTCTCTCAAAAATGATTGAGTAAATAAATGATTATTTGACTTTCACACTATCCACTCCACTTTACTTCACCTGCAGATGCATTTTACTCCTGCAGAATGCGAAGCATGCAAAGCATGCCAAAACAGAAGGATAATAAAACAAGGATGTGCTGTGCTAATGCTTGTGCTGCAGAATTTTGTGTGATTTACAGTATAACGTTGGTTGGGAGGACTGGACTAAGCAGACTGAAGTAACCCAAACTTAACACTCCTTATTACCTATAGCTGCTATAAAAACATCAATACTTTCACTTTAATAAATGTAGTGTAATAATAAAAAGAGTACATAATAGGTATTAAAAACTTATTGTGCTGATTGTGATTTTGACACTGTAATGAAATGGAATATGTGTTTTCAGTTTCTCAGCAATAATATTGAGATTTTGACAGATTGTTTATAATACTAACAATAATAAGAATGAAATGGAATATTTGTTTTTTATTTCTTATCAATTTTTGATAACATTTCAGATTTTGACAGTTTGTTTATATTTTTAACAACAGCAATAAAAATAATAATAATAATAATCTTTTGTGATATAAGTTGTTTATAATATTATTGTAAACATTTAATAATAATAATTAAAATTAAAAAATGCTGAAATAATAAATAATAATAATACTGACAGCAACAACAGCAATAATAATGAAGCTGAATATTAGCTTTAGACTTCTTAATAATATTGAGATTTTGACAGCTTGTTTATATTTTTAACAACAACAACAAAAATAACACATAATTTAGTCATTTGTAAACATTAATAAAAATAGGCTTAATAATAATAACAATTATTATTATTATTATTATTAAACTGAATATTTGCTTTATATTACTTAGCAAAAATATTGATATTTTGACAGATTGTTTATATCTTTATTAACAACAACAATATAATAATAATAATAATAATAATAATAATAATAATAATGAATATTTGTTTTACATTTCTTAGCAATACTGTTGAGATTTTGACAGCTTGTTTATATATTATATATTTTTAACATTATAATAACATACTACTACTACTACTACTAATAAAGTAATTTGGTAGAAATTCATGCCATAATAATATGCCCATTTGAATTACATTATTATGGCAGTTCTCCATGACAAAAACATTACAGTACAGACTTGACTTTTGTCTATACACTTATAATACTCAACAAGTAATTACATGTCAAATGAAATCATCTGCTTTGGACAAAATCTAGCACAGATTCTATCAATAAAACTGTGTGTTTGTAGGATATGTAGAACGTCTTTTGTTCGGAAAAAGCAGCACTCAAAATTGGTAAATAAAGGCAGGAAAACCAATTGTCAAGTGAGTGACAGTTCACTCTGGCTAACAGACGACATCATATTCCATTGACTCTGCATGATGTCATGATGTCAAAACAAGGGTAAAGGACTCTTCACACAATGTGCTCTCCGAGGTATATGGTAGGTCACGGTTACATGACAGCGCTCTGACAAAGGCGAAGAAGAGAAAGAAAATTGACATGTGTTTGGGGGAAACCCATTCCTTATTGATGTCTCGAACAGGGCCGACACAGCAGCAGCCAATGAGATCCGCTAAGGGAAAAGGTTGAGCGGGGGCGCAAAATGATTGATATTCCTATTTTCCATTTGACAAGGTGGGGCACAGCCTGTATAATGAATTGTGACACTTTAATTAGCTTGTCCAAGATAAACAAAATCAGATCGGCCTTGTTGTTCTCCTCACTAGCCATTTAACCTATCACTGACTGGGTGCAGGCGGCTCGAGAAACGCGTGTTAATTGTACATTTTTGATTGGGAAGGAAACAAGACATTTTGCAGACAGAATTCTCATTGCAGAATCGTGATCTATTGTCTGTTTTTGTGAACTATAGCATATTGCAGGACTGATACTTGTGGTGTGGTACTGGTTATGCCAAAATCAATGGTTGATTCTGATATAACCAAAATGTTTGGATGGACACATAGATGAATTTGTCAAGAATGTTATATTTGACCACAAAATAAAAAAATTAAATATATTATAGAAGCATATTAATCTAATGGTATTGAAACTTTTTGAGGAAATATGTATAGTTGTTATGAGCATAAAGAAAATAATATATATCCTATATACATGTATTTGACTTTTTTCATGCAAAATATAATATAATATAATATAATATAATATAATATAATAGCAAATTAAATGTTTCAATAATAATAATAATAATAATAACAATAATAATTAATAATACATTTATATTAACTCACACATAATATACTTTAATGTTTATTTAATATAATACTATTTTTAATAAAATATATATATTGAAAATTAAAAGAAAATTGTACAAGCATTTAAACATGTAAATAATAATATACTCTATATTTATGTATAAACACATATTTTATATAATATAATTTTTTTAAATAATTTTATTTTAGAGTGAAATAAGACAGACCCATGTTTTCAGGACTGATACTAGTGGTGCTTTATATCAAAGTTGACCGTTAACAATATTAATATTATTAATTTGTAATACTGATGTTTGATTCTGACATAACCAAAAATGCATGGATAGATACATGGATAAATCTGTCAAAAATGTCATATTTCATCCCAAAATTAAAAAAAATCAATATATTACAGAAACATATTAATCTACAAATACATGCATCATGGTAATGATTTTTTTTTTTTTTTTTTATTTATACAGAGCCATGTTATTTTCATAAGATACACCAATATTTGACAACAGTTCCCGCCAAGCAAACTTTATCTCCACTTAGTCACAACTCCACAGTGAAAACAGTTTGCACACTACTTAGCAGTACTTTTGGAACCTGTTGCACACTTTCTGGAGTTCACATTCTTGTACTGGTTTTTGTATAAGAGCATATGTGTGTCCACTCAGAGTTTTGGACAGTACAGGTATGTGTGTGTTTGGATGCCCCTGCACTCCTCAGGATGTTAAATGACTAATGCTCATCCCAGGGGAGCTCATTAAAATCCCCCCAAGCGGAGTGTGTCACAACCACCCCAGACAAACAGCTCCGCCACACTGCATAGTGATGCTTCCTATCTGTCTGTCTGCAGCTGAGAGATAGAGCTGAGGACCCATGGTGACAGCCACAAAGAGTCTCGCGCTCACCCCCCGTGCAACCCCTGCTCATTCCACCATTATTAGACATAACGGGGCCTGAAGCCGGAAACCAGGGCCAGGGGTGCACAGATAAGTATTCATTAATTTATAGCCCTTTGAATTTTAAATGGTCGGGGATGCCTGCATGGCATACATATATAATGGTTTATCAGCACCATGGACAGCGCAATGGCAAAAAAACAAAGGTGGTAGCACCACGGACAGCTCCATCAGTAACCTATGTGAGGTGAGGCTTGCTGTAGATGTCAAATGAATGCAAAACAGAAAGAGTAGGTTCATGAAAAAGATGGTATAGTGACTTTTTGGGATCCAAGGGTTCAGATGGTGCATGGGTGAATGGGAATCTGGTGTCCCCCGTGTGGATAATGCCAGTGTGGCACGGACTGCGATGGTATTAATTGGATCTCACACTGAGATACTGAGGAATCAGAGACAAGGTGTGAACCGCAGTTACCAGGGGACTTATTAACTGCTATTCCCTGCAAGGGAGAGCACACATGTACCTCCTTTAATGGTCATCCAATCCTACACTATAATCACTACACCGTGGAAACATTATGCCCTGCAGGATGAGGGACTACATTTAATGTTTAATTAATGAGCTAATTAATTAATGCATAAAAGTATTAAAGAGATCAAGACTTTAGACAGGAAGAGGGATGCAAATGAGTTCATATGAGTGCAAATGATCATATATATATGATATATATACTTAATGTACTACTACTACTACTACTACTACAATTATTATTAAATCGTTATGTTAAAAGGAATATTTACCAGAAAAAAAAAAAATGAGATTTTTTCTTTTTTAGCAAAAAACTGTAAATACACAACAAAATAAATAAATAAAATAAAATAATAATTAGACATGCTTTTGTAATAATAAAATGTAATTCAACTATTAAAACATAGTCTAGAAAAATTTAAACAATAAATAAATAAATAAATAAAACAGAAAAAATAAAATAGATTTCATAGGGCCCTATACATACTTCTAAAATAAATTTAATACATGTAAATCAGTGGTTTAGTTTCAGGACCCAGATTTTACAAGTGGATGCTGTTCTTACCTGTGTGTCACAGCAAAGGGTCTGAATACTTAGGACCATGTGATATTTCAGTTTTTCTTTTTTAATAAATCTGCAAAAATGTCAACAATTCTGTGTTTTTCTGTCAATATGGGGTGCTGTGTGTACATTAATGAGGAAAAAAAATGAACTTAAATGATTTTAGCAAATGGCTGCAGTATAACAAAGAGTGAAAAATTTGAGGGGGTCTGAATACTTTCCGAACCCACTGTATATATATATATATATATATATACACACACACACACAAACACACACACACACACACAAACACACATTACTGCTTACTGGTCAGTGAAAAGAAATATGTTTACATGCTTGGTGTGCATCTGTATGGGAACATCTTTACAACACAGGAAATGGAGAATGCTGTGTCATAACTTGGTGGGATGTTGTGGAAATTACAACTCTCCATCTCTGTCTCTTATCTAGTGAGGTGAAGTCTAAACATGCAAGCAGGGGAAAAAATTTGAGAAGAGCCATGGAGTGTGAGAGCAGGTATTCTACATACTGATTGGGTACTGGTAATCTAGTCAGACATTTTCGTTTATGACAAATAGCATGCATTTTAACTCAAATTTATGTGTGATAGACTACAACTGTAATTCAAGAGCAGGCCAAGGCTATTTTATGTCTTATACTTGTACTTCATATGAGCTAACAGTACAAAGCAACTCTTTGATATCCACACCTTCTGATGAAGGAAAAAAAAAAAAAAAGAGAAATGTGTGTCATCGAAAGGGTTGAGCAAAGAAAAATTGATTCCATTAATCCTTGAAGCTGTTGATTTTTTATTTATTTATTTTTTTTTCTCGAAGTACTCTTTGACTCTTTATAAAAGCAGGGTGAAAAAAAACAACCAAACTTTCTTTATTATTTTAAAAAGGAACCAGACATGGCAGAATGTGAGTGAAAATGCACTCCAGAAATATTAAAAATGCAGAAATATTCTTTTGGGGGCATTTTAATATAATCGACAGACTAAGCAATGGGAGCTTTTAGGGAGAATAAGGTGAGTACAACTTGAAAGTGAGCTTTCTTAGTTTTAAGAATAAATTTACTTGAAATGTCTTTTGGGAAGTGTTGCGAACGCTTCACATGAGGCATTATTAGCCTGCACATACAGCTCAGACTGAAAGCTTGTCTGTAACAAAAGAGACTAGGTGGGATGAACTGATTAGAATAATATACTGTGTTACTGTGTTTTATTTCTGCAAAAAAAGAATGCATGAGAAACAAATACGAGAGTAGGAAAAGGGGACAGGCTGGTATGCAAAGATGTCAAGGGATAATTAAGACTTGACAAGCACATCCAATGCAGCTTTAATGACACAGCTACCTGACAGTTAAAGAAGTAACATGCCTGTCAATGTGGCAACCCCAATTAAATAGCAATTGTTGTCCAACAATGCTGTCATCAGAGCAGTAGATACAGAATGATTTTGCGTAATTGCATGCCCTGTAGATCTAACGTGGGCCTGTCTTAGTGAGCTGACACTTCCCTTCTACAAGATTTTGTTTTGTACAGTCATTTTCCCATTGCCATATTTCAAGTCTAACATTAAACTAAGCTATAACATTCCTCATATTATTATTCCTTATACTTAAGGCATTTCACTTCGCGCTTTACACTGTAAAAAATAATTTGTTGAGTCAACTTAAAATAATTTGTAACCTGGCTGCCTTGAAATTTTAAGTTCAGTCAATTAAAAAAAAGTTTATTCAACTTGAAATATTAAATTATACTAAGTGACAACTTAGATATTTGAGTTGAATTAACATAAAATTTTAAGGCAGCTGGGTTACTTACCCATCTGTTAAGTTTAGCAAACACAAATATCTAAGTTGTTACTTAGTACAACTTAACATTTCAAGTTGACTAAACTTATTTTAGTTTTAGTTAAAATTTTAAGGCAGAAGGGTAACAAATTATTTTAAGCTGACTCAACAAACTGTGTTTTTTATTTTTTACAGTGTACCCCAGGATGTCATCGTTCTAACTTTCGCTTTTAGCACCGGAACGTTTCACACTTGTAATTTAAAAGTGGGATTAGCACTGCTTTTTACCCGTGGCTGAAACCCTGCAAAGAAGCAGCTTTTGCGTTGTTAACCTTGCATTGTTGTGCCAAATTGTACAGTACGATACGGTTAGAACTGTTTGTTAAACAAACAGTCGTTTTAAGCGTTTTGAGTGAAAAATCACAAATGGTGACAATAAACACGTGAATTGGAGTGAAGAAGAGACTGTTTCATTACTTATTTCTTACCTTTATGTCTCGAAAAGTCCATTCAGGAACAAGATTCAGTCCACAAATACAGTCCACAGTTTGCACAAATATGCAAGAGCGCAACAGTCCGTTCCAGAAATAAAAACTCCACTGATTTTTAACAATAACTGATAAACCTTTAAAGACAGACCTATTTTTAGCTCGGATGTTGTTAATTGGTTTTATAAGCACTGGTTGAACCCATCTGTATGTATTAAATCAACTACCAGGTTTTTACAACAAAACCCGCCCAATTGCTAATCAAAACTAGCCCAAAAATAGCCCACTGGCCTTTCGAGGGGGTTCCCCATTAAATATCCCGTTCTGGGCGATAAAAATAGGGGTTCCTCTGGTGAATTCGTATTTCAGGGGCTAAATATGACGTTTCTGGGGTCGCTTCAACCCGCCGACATAATAAACAAACCATGGCAACAGTGTTAAAGTAAAACCGCCGACTTGGCAACACTGATGCTGTACACCAGTTAGGTTTTTAGGGAGCAAAGCTAAATTTTTAAATATATTGTTTTTATATATAGACCCAACAACTTTCAATAGTTTGATATTTCGGAACTTTTTAATAGCATTCACAATGCTTCATGAGATTGTAGTTCTTTCCCACGTTGTAGGCTACACATTTGTGTACCTTTCTCTTTTTGTCTGATTTTCATTTAATTTAATCAAATTAAAAATTGTAAATACAAAGCTTTAAAAGGGGGCGGGCACTAATGCCACCTTATAAATAGGGCCTTTTCCCCCCTCAGAATTGACAAACTTGCTATTTTGAGTTAAATCAAATTACAAAGTTCATACTTCGAGATATAAACTTGCATTTGCAGAGGAAAAAAAGTCGGAATTGTGTATTGTGTAATGTAAAATGTTATAGGTTTAAATAGTATATAATACTGTAACTGTAAAACGATATTACAGTCCCTTGTGAACTGCATTCTCTAGTCCCTAGAAAAACTGCTTAAATCAAATTTACATTTTAAGAGTAGAGTAATTATAGCAGGCTTCATCCATAGTCTGTGTATTTAAATGTCTGTGTTTAGCTTAAATGGCGTATTTGATGACAGTGTTCTATAAAAAGGATTTGCATTCCGATTCTGACATCCAAAGGCACAACAATACATTTTTTCTCTTATACCATGGATTTTGCCCATTTCCCTCCACTGGTTACCAGTGTTTTTATGGCACCATAATGTGTGCACAGCTGCAAGTGACATAAATGTGACATCTACTCCAAGTAAGTCTATGGGCAGAGGTCGCGTTAACCTAAAATTGTCTGTCATTGACAGAATTTTTTTTTATCAGTGATGGAAAAATCTTAAGGCCGTCCGACACTTTGACAGATTACACTGAGGGTGATCTATTGTAAATTGTAGCTGCAATTCCCACCCCTGTCCAGTCCAAAATGAGCTGTTTTATACAGGTAAAAATAACTGGACGTGGATGAGACCAGAAGCCAGACCCCTAAAACTTACAAATGGCCATGCCCGCTCTTACGGGGGAAAATGAGGTGGATAAGATCAATAACTTGAACCAAGACAACCCAGGAATCAGTTTACTCTAGGTTTAGAATGACCCAGGGTTAACTATTTCAAGTGTGAAAGGCCTGCACCATTTGAACTTTTTGAGCAGAAATGTGTTATTTTTTTCTAAGTGATCAGATTAATGCCCTAGCATGTTAATTTGAGAACCCAGACTATAGACTAACAGGACTTTTTGGCATTCTTGGTACTTTTTTTGGATAAAACAAGCTGGGTTTTACTGCATAAACATGTTGAACACCCAGCATGCAGCTGGCTGATTAGTATTAATATCAGAAACTTCAGAGAGGCATCCCAGCATTGGACAGTTGTGTTTTATTTATGACTCGAGTGAAAGTCTCTGAGTTCAGCAAAAGATTTCTGTTGAACAGAAGATAACTTTGTGGATACGCGTACACATAACTAGGGAATTCTTTAAAACTTTGTTGCGGTGGAATCCATGATGTGTACGATCAAAAACATTCATTAAAAGCATCAGCAACAGCCCTCTTTTAATGCTGAAAAATGGAATAATGCACTGTCAGATGCAGATTTTGATGCTGTTTGATCTGCGATAGTTTTTGCCCTTTTATAAAACAAATAAGATTAATTTATAGTACATAAAAGATTGTGCTTATGATATATTTACAGATGATGTTTAGTAATTCATTTGCATTTAACATGGTGCATGCATTATTATAATAGAAATCACACACTTTCGTTCAAATTCATTTGATCTTTATTCATATTAAATTGAAAATATACTTTGTAACAGGATCATGTAACAAATATGAAGTATTCGTGTTCAGTTGGCATTCAGTTTGGTGGAGGGTGGTCACTACCAATTAAAATGGAAACAGAAAGGGGAATGATTTGAACCACTGACCATAATGAGTTTTGTCTCAGGTGTTTTCATGTTATAATAGAAAATAAAACAAAATAATCTACACAATTGACAAAGCTCTAAAACACAGTGACCCAAAGATAATTTGGCAACACTTAAAAGAGAAGTCCACTTCCAAAACAAAGATTTCACATATAATGTACTCACCCCCTTGTCATCCAAAAAGTTCATGTCTTTCTTTCTTCAGTCGTAAAGAAATTATGTTTTTTTTTTGAGGAAAACATTTCAGCATTTTTCTCCATATCATGTACTAATATGGTGCCCCGGTTTTGAACTTCCAAAATGCAGTTTAAATGCGGCTTCAAACGATCCCAGCCGAGGAAGAAGGGTCTTATCTAGTGAAACGATCGGTTATTTTCATTTTAAAAAAATACAATTTAAATACTTTTTAATCTCAAAAACTTGTCTTGTCTTGCTGTCCCTGAACTGTGTATTCTGCCTCAAGACAGTTAGGGTATGTTGAAAAAAACTCCAATCGTATTTTCTCCCTCAACTTCAAAAATCATTTCAAAATCATCCTACATCGCTGCAGAAGTACCGATCCAGTCTTTGCAAAGTGAACATGCAAAGAAGATGAAAACACCCTCAACAAAAAAGGTAAAACAGCGGTATAGGACGATTTTGAAGTTGAGGGAGAACATGAGATGGGAGTTTTTCGACATACCCTAACTGTCATAAACCGGAACAAAAACAGTCCAGGAAGAGTAAGACAAGGCGAGCATTTGACATTAAGAAGTTTATAAATTGTATTATTTTTATGAAAATAACAGATCGTTTTGCTAGATAAGACTGTTGTTTGTCGGCTGGGATTGTTTACAACCGCATATGGGATCGTTTGAAGCTGCATTTAAACTTCATTTTGGAAGTTCAAACTCGGGGCACCATATCAGTCCATTATATGGATGAAAATCCTGAAATGTTTTCCTGAAAAAACATAATTTCTTTACGACTGAAGAAAGACAGACATGAACATCTTGGATGACAAGGGGGTGAGTTCATTATATGTGAATCTTTGTTTTGGAAGTGGACTTCTCCTTTAAGTCTGAATATCATTGTGTTAAATAACAAAATATCAAACCAAATGGCATTTATTCGTTTTACAGAATGACAGCAGCACAAAATATTTCACAAAAATAAGTCTGTTAGGTTTCAAGTTCTGAAGCAATAAACTGCTCAAAATACTGAAAAGCATTTTGACACTTTCCAGTTTGAAACTGAAGGAACTGACTTCGTATTTACTAAAAATCACAATTTGGTTAGGGTCAATGCCAAAATGTGTATTCTGAGAAAGTTCTAGTATGACTGCAAAAGCCATTTGGTTTAATATTCTGTTATCAAATGCACCAAAAATCATTTCAAGTGTGACTTAAAGGGATAGTTCACCCCAAAAATGAAAATTACCCCATTTACTCTCCCACAGGCCATCCTAAGTGTACATGACTTTATAACTTTTATGCTTTATAATGGCAGTGAATGGCTGTTGAGAATGTGAAGTCCACTTTATTGAAATCTCAACTGCCATTTATTTTCATTTTTTTGGGTGAACTATGCCTTTAAGTGTCTGAATGCTTTTTTAGGCTACTGTAAATTATATTATATATTTCTAGTTAGCTTAGCACAGACCACCATCAGTAACAATGCATGGCCACCCAGTGATTTTAAACATATATTAATCGCAAGTGCTTCAGTGGAGAATTCTCTCATAACTAACCATGTACATATGATCATATCTAATAAAAAGCAATCAAACCAAATGCAGACATACAAAACAAATATATAATAAATAAAGATAGTTCACTCTAGATAGATCAGTATTTTAGGCTGACAAGAGTAGATAATTAATGTTGTCTCGCCGTAAGTCTTAAACAGTCATATTTACAACTAACAAAGGTAAAGAAATAGAGAAAATGGGCACTTATGGAGAGAAGGAGAGGGTCACAGCTAACCATAAAAGCAGCAAGAGAAGAAATCCACAGAACAGAGCATGACACACAAAGAAACAGGCCCGAGGAAAACAGAACATCACTTGAGATCAAATCAAACGTCACAAATACAAAGTTACTGACACAATGTCAGACCATTACTACAGATGGTGCATGTTAAACAAAACTGAACGCTTCATGGCAAAGAAATGATTGAAAAAAGGCTTGATGCAACAACCTCTGTATATTTACACTTCCCATAAATCTTTCAGCACTCTACAAAAATACTTTGCACTTTTCTTTAGAAGAACACACTTGTTACAGAGCAGTCAGTCCAAATGCCTGTAGTCTCATGGCTCAGAAATACAGTACATTTTACTGCACACAAAATGTTGTATGTTTGTAAGTGTGTACAAAAATCTGTACTTCCCACTACATGATGTGTCATATATGTACATATACAGTTTGGTACATAGTGAATACTGAATTACTGTGTGAATCGCTGATTCTCGGCAGTCCATAAAAATGCTAGATTTGTGTAAAAAGCTGCTTCCCTGCAGTGGTTCCACATGCATCAGTTTACATGTCAAGTTAGTAATTCAAGTAAAATTATGAAATATGACTAAATTATTTTAAATATGGTTCATTTTAGCCAGTTCAACATGATCTCATTAGTATTCATACAGACATTGTTTAGCATGTAAAGTGTGGTTCACTTATTAATGTATTGAGAGAATATAAACTGCAAACCCCTTTACACTACCTGTTCAAATGTTTGGGTTATTTTTTTCCCCCTCCTTTTTTTTTTTTTTTTTTTTTTTTTTTTTTTTTTTTTAAACTTTTGTTGAACAAGGACACATTAAACTGATCAAAAGTGATGGTAAAGACAATTAAATTATTACTTTCTATTTCTTTTAAACTTAATATTCCTAAAAAACAAATATTAAGCAGCAAAATTGTTTTTTTTTCACATTGATAAGAACAAATGTTTCATAATATTAGAATGATTTTTGAAGGATCATGTGACACTTAAGACTGATGTCGAAAATTCAGCTATGCTTCAGCAGGAATAAATTACATTTTAAAATATATTTAAATATAAAAGATTTATTTCAAATTGTAATATTATTTCACAATGTCTATCATTATTATTTAATATTTTTACTGCATTTTACTGGACTGAAAAAATGCAGCCTTGTTGGCCACAGAATGTAAAAAATGACCCCAAGCTTTTAAATAGTAGTGTACATATAAACTTGAATTTACAAATTCATAAAATAACACTGATTTACACAAATTGTTTAAATTAATACATTCATGAGGGGAAAAACACATGATAACATGATTTACACCATAACATAAAATATATTTCACAGTATTGCACGTGTAGCTGTGATAACTAGTAGGATTTGGGGTAAAAAGTTCTTTCTCACAAAAAGTTTTCACGCATTCTAACCAGACTATTTGATTTGTCTCCAAAGTTATGCATGTAAAAGGGTTTACACTTTATAATGCTCTTAACTTGAATCTAAATGTACAAATATGTACACAGTGAGATCGCACTGGCCAATAATGCTGTACTAAAACAGCTAAATTGTTTCAAAAAATGGCATCTGTAAATCAAAGGTTTATAATGACGCCTCAAGATTAGGCTTTGTGATATTTGGCAGTTAAAGACTGTTGAAATGTCCACGCATCTTGTTGCAACACAACATCCCTTATTTAATTAACTGTAACAGTAATGTCATTGTGTTTATATGCCACAAATTGGACAAAATGTCAACAAAATGGGATTATTCTGATCCACAAACTAGTCTTCTAACAGTACATTATTAAAAGCTACACAGAAACATGAAACTACAAGTGAGAGCAGTTTGGAAACTACAGGGGCAACACTTCCAGTATTTGTGCTACACTTGCTATTAGATGTGAGAACATAGACAGACAAACAAACAACAAAAATGAAACAACAGTTTTAGACCACTGACAGTGATAACAGGCTAACGTCTGTTTTCTGAATTATGTTAGCGCTGAAGAGTGGCAATTTTACAAAATACAGCTCACCTTTATGAAATTGTGATACTTAACACAGCATCACATGTCCAATCTCCCTAATTCAAGTAAACCGGCTGTTTTAACTAGAACATTTTTTTTTTTTTTTTATGAAATACAATGAAATGCCCCAAATAAATATGTAGCAGCCATTGTGAATAAATAGTAATGATAACAAAATTTGTGCCCACATTCCATTTTCCAATTACAGATCTGACAAAGGCTCAGTACTGACACTCTGAATTGCACAAACTCAAAATTACTAGGGATTATGTTAACCAGCAGATAAAAACTAAATGATTTATTTGCTAACTTCAGTCTAGATGCATAAACAAATACCAAGGCAAAATATCATATACACAACATTGAAAATTTATGCTTGGAACTGTTGGCTTAAAAGGACAGTTATCACAAAAATGAAAATTCTGTCATTCTTCGGAACACAAATTAAGATATTTTAATGAAATCCGAGAGATTTCTGAACCTGCATTGACAGCAACACAACTGACACATTCAAGGCCCAGAAAGGTAGTGACCCAGATAGCACACGTACATCTGCAAGATATCTGTTAAAGATCTCTTGATCTAGAAAGCATCTGCTGTGTACAAATGTCTGCCAGACGTTTGCAAGATGTTAGTTTTACATACATTCTAAATTATAAACATCTTAAAGACATCTAATATACGTCTCTTTGACATCTCATAATAAAATACGTCTTGCAGTCTATGCAGGATCAGAAAGCTCTCGGATTTCACTAAAAATATCTTAATTTGCATTCTGAAGATGAACGAAGGTCTTACGGGTTTGAATTGTCACGTGGGTGAGTTATTAATGACAGAGTTTTTCTTTTTGGGTGAACTATCCCTTTAATGTCAACATATAACAGCTTTCAGAACCCAGTTTACTTTCTAACTACGCTGCTAAGCAGAATATTCAGACTTGATTTTATCAACCAGAAAATGACTGGATTGTAAAAATTGGCATAAAATGTCCTAAAATGCAAGTCTGTCAACTGTGAAGCTTCTAAAAATCCATTGAAACCTACTTCTGAGGAGGATTTTTGACTGGAGGCCTGGACGTGGAGGCCAAAGGTCAAGCTCAGTAGGAAAATACTTGTTCAAATCGATCATTATTTGCTATTATTGCAGTAACCTGATTGGATGTCAGCTAAAAATGAAAGTCAGTTCAATGGAACAAGTTATGCATTGTGACTGAACGATCATGAAAAACATGTAACACCAAGAACATTAAGAAAGTAAACAGGGTTAATTTCATGTTGACTTCAATGTTTTGATAGCGTACTGACTAACTTGGGTTAGGTCTTTTAACCAAGAACTGAAAAGTAACAGTAAAAAATTCAGACAAAGGATAATTAAAGTTCCCAGACACCCTTTGTCAGCGCTTACTCAATTCAGGTACAGATAAAGTAAATTAATGTAAACACCCTGTAAACCATTCAGTGCCATTCTTCCCGATAATTAATTCTTCATATCTCTCAACAGGTGAGTTCACCGCTCACCTAACGGTAATAACCCCACTGACGATTATTGTATTGTATTCCCAATATGAACAAATGCCTCTCAGTGCCTTTATCAGCCTCCTATTCAACTCATTGTGCTGAGGAACTCGACTGTCCATAATTTCTCAATCCTCTCAGGTCTAACAGTAGTCGTCCCAGTAGGGCAGCAGTTTTAGCGGTATGAAGGATGTGCTGAAAAAGTGCAAGTGTTCCAGTCACGAAAATATAAAATTCAAGTGCATATTCGCGCCTTTAATCTTCTAAACACACTTTTTTCATGTCAAACATCCATTTTTTGTTCCAGACTCAAATGGAACCACCCAGTTGGAACCACCTATTGTACACTCTTAAAAACAAATTAGAAAACAATGGTTCCACAAAAAACCTTTAATCATCTATGGAATCTTTCTATTGCACAAAAGTTCTTTATAGTGGAAAAAAAGTTCTTCACACTAAGGAAAAATAGTTATTTTAAGAACTGAAAGGTTCTTTGGCGAACCCAAAGTGGTTCTTATATGGTAGGGGCATCCAAAACGGTTCCTGGAGGGCCACTTTAGCTCCAACCCTGATGAAACTCATCTGAACCATAGTAGACTCACTAGAAACTTCCAGGAATTTATCTTGGATGTGGTTGGAGCTAAACTCTGCAGGAGCAGAACTGCACACCTCTGTTCCATGGCATTGCTGCGAAATTTTAAATTTTTATTTTTAAGAGTGTACTTAATATCTCTCTCTCTCCTTCGGCTTGCTCCCTTTATCAGGGGTCGCCACAGCGCAGCCGCACAGCCGTATTGGCACGTTTTACGCCGGATGCCCTTCCTAGTGAACTTAATATCTAATTTCATTAAATTAATAATGTTACTACATCTGATTATGTGCCATCCCATATGAGAAACTTTAAAATACCTGTAGAGGAGAAGAAAATGTTCCTGGATAACTGACGAGGTCTTTGGGGATGGATGGGTTGCGTTGAGCTTTCCCCCATATTTTATGTGACATAATGTCAGTTCAGTGGCTTACATTGTTTCTCGTCCCATTTTTGACCACCAGAGGATCAAGGAAAGACATTTAAGGTGCTGGTAGAAGAACCAGGCTCTACAGAGCATGGAGACCTGGACGTTAGACCACAGTGTTCCTCTGCCGGTACGGAGGAGGAGGCAGGACTGTTCCTGGCTTCATACCAGACAGATATTCAGGGTTTTCAGCCACTGCAGGCTGTATGCGGCCATTCTGCTTGTAAAGGAACTTGTTATTGCAGATCACCGAAGAGTCTTGGGAGTTCTGAGGGGTAACCTTGGCTGGAAGGCTTTGCTGCCAATACTCAGGATTGTCAAAGCTATTCTTGTACATCTTGTCCACTAATGCGGTCCCGATCTGGGTGCCTGGTTGCACCGGTAGCACCGGTTGCACCGGATGACCCGGTAAGCCCATTGTGCCACCTTTACCAGACTTTGCCAAGTGAAACTGTTGGGGCGAACGATTAGATTTGCCTGGGTGCCCTGGTTGAACCTGATGGCTCACTAGACAGATCTGACTTGGTAATGCTGGCAGCCCAGATTTGCCGCCGTGATCATGAACCAACTGAACTGAATGGGTATGTTGATCATTTTGGCTCATCGGTCCAGGGTGTACTGGCTGAACTGGCGGTATGGCGAAATGAACGTGTGGTCCGTGGCTGTGATGATGGGGTTTTCCCATTTGTGTGATGTGAGGAACATGGGTACCTTGAGTGTGAGCTGCTGTGGTCACCTGCAGTGGGATGGAGACTCCATTTTTCCTCAATATCTCCTGGTTCATGTCGCTGGTGTTGTTGAATGTGTTGAGGTAAAGGGGCTCGTTGATATATTCATCTTCACACTTGGGCTTCCCATCAGGGGTGCTGTGGTAACCTGGGTTGTCTAGCGCGTGAACGTCTTTATTTTTACGCCTCGTTACAAAAGGATTCTCCTCAACGGGATTCAGATGATCTGCAAAGATCAAAGACAATGACATGGATAAAACATTGTAGACATTATACTTTACTCACCCTCATGTCATATTATGACTTTTCACTGTAGTTTTTTTCAAATTTGTAATGATATCTTGGCCACTTTTCTTTAATATAATGAAAGTGAGGACCTGGGCTATCCAGCTCCGAAAAACAAAAAAGCACCCTAAAACCCATAAAAATCATAAGTGCTATATACACCACGTCTTCTGAACTGATTCGTTCTGTTGAGATTTGTTCTGTGATTCAGTCGCAAATTTATTAATCCCACAACTGGAAATTACTAGTAAGGCAAATAAATAAATAAAATATTTTTTAAAAATTATTAAAAATATAAATAAAAAACAATTATTTCATTAAAAATGAAATGTATGTATGTATATGTAACAAAAAAAAAAAAAAAAAAAACTTACAAAATATTACAAACAAAAACATGTTGCAGTAAATATAAATATAAATATTAATAGACCAAAATAAATTAATACTAAAACTTCATTCCCCATTGTAATTGCATAAAAAAATGACATTCTTCAAAATGTTTCCTAAGTTAGACAGAATTAAGAAAGTAATACAGGTTTGGAACAACACAAGAGTGAGTAAACTGTCTTATGATAACAGTCCAATTCATAAAATTTGTTAATAATAAATGACGTGAGAACATACTTGTTGAGATCTTGTCCTTCATAGGGGACATATAACCGTCCTCATCTATATCTTCCCTCTGTCCTTTCTCTCCCAGCAGGACAGTTGGGTCTGCACTATAACGCTGGCTGCTGCTGTCCTCCACAGTGTGAGCTGTGGGCTGCTTCTTCAAGCTTCCATTACAGTGTTGCCCGTCTAGAGCGTCCAGACCTGATCTTTGTATACCACTTCCTGTAGCAGCTGCCTCATGTGGTCGGGATCCCGTCACTTCCTCAGGGCACAAACTTCCATCATGATATCCAAACTGGTTCTGATGACAGGAGGAACAAAATATTAACTTAATAAGATAAAAAAAAAAAATATATGCTTCAGAAATGTCCACAGGAAAAATATTCAGAACAAGCACAATATACAGTATATAAAATGTGATACCACTAGTGAAAACGTCTTAACATTTCTTTGCTTTTCTTAACTTTCAAAGCAAGCTTTCAGACACCTATATCTTTTGTATAGATCATACTGAATTTTTAGATTATTAGATTTTTTTTTTAGATTTTTTACACTTGTTTTACACTTTCTAAGCTATAGCAAAGCTCAAGTTTAAATTGGTAAGTTATTGTATTAGGCAGGAAGTGAATGTAATTTAGTTTGTTCTTTTCCTTACTCAGGTGAAATGAAAGGCTGTGACCAACTTGGCAATGGAGAGAGTCTATTCAAACAGTAATAATGAAAACAGGGTGCAGCAGTACTGCTCCATATAGTGTTCAGTTCCAATTTGATTAGAGAGAGAGAGAGAGAGAGAGAGAGAGAGAGAGAGAGGAGAGAGATAGATAGATATATGTATAGATAGAAAGATACATGAAAATATTTGTTGTGCGATAATATTTTACACTATTACTGTTTTACTATGTTTTGATCAAATACAGTTCAAGTCAAAAGTTCACATACTTGCAAACTCTGCAAAATGCTAACTGTTTTGCCAAAATAAGAGGAATCACACAAAATGCATGTTATTTTTACTGACCTGAATAAGGTATTTCACATAAAAGATGTTTACATATAGTCCAGAAGAGAAAATACACAAAAATTCACAAAAAACAAAGAATTTGTAGGACTTGAAGGATTTTTCTGTAAAAAAAGTGGGCAGTTTAACTGTTCAGGACAAACAAGGGAATCATGAACAAGTATCACTAAACAAATAAAGAAACAGCTGTGGATCGTTCGGATAATAACACACAGTATTAAGAATCAAGTGTATGTAAACTTTTGAACGGGGAATTTATAAATTCAACTATTTTCTCTTTCTTCTCATGTAAATGTCTTTTATGTGAAATACCTTATTCAGGGCTGTACTAAAAAAATAACATGCATTTTGTACGATCCCTCTTATTTTGCTAAAATAATTAAATCTAAAGCATTTATCATCATATAGGTGAATAAATGAACAAATAAAAAAAAATAATAATAACAATAATAAACAAGTCTAATAAAATAAAAATCTAGGATTACTGTAAAATCTGGAAACAACGGCTACGTTAAGGAACAATTACAATTGTTGTGCAATTGCATCCATAAATGTACTAGGGATAAAAACACATGATGTCATAAGAAAAGGGCAGGAAAAAACTAAATAAAATAATTAAAATAAAAATATTTTATTATAAAAAAAAAAATAAAAATAAAATAATATATATTTTATTGTTTATATTTTTGTGGCGCCACATGTACCATGGTGCTTACTTGATTTGAATCTACATGTGGGTGGGGCATATGGGAAGTGGGAGGAGCATTTAAGGAATGAGGAACCAAGTACTCCTCAGCGTCCATCAGGTCATCCAGCTCCTCCTCATCTAGAAGACTCTGGAAGAACTTACTGTGGTTGGGGCTGGGCAACTTCATGCGATCATCCCCCTGAGATGACAACATACAATATTATCCACTGAACTTAAGGAACATTTCAAATTTCAAGCAAAGAAGTTAAACAGTCCCCACCTGTATAACGAGGTATCTCTGAGGGTCTCGTGCCATGCGGCTGAACTCTGCAGCAAGTTCTTTAAACCGAGGCCGACTATCAGCATCAATCATCCAGCCTGGAGGTGAAAACAGGCCAAACAGTATGTCAGAAATACTCAACAAAATTCTACTTTTCAGCTAAAATCTACTTTGAACGTATATCAGTGTACATTTTTCATTAACAAATACATTTTCTATATTTATATATGCTTTTTGTATATTTACATTTATTTAGTATGGCATTTGCTGGATCCTAATTTCTTAATTACATTTAATTTTCCCTCCAATCTGACACATTACACAAATGCAAAGCAATAAAAGTGGATTTCATGCAGGAATATTAAAGTCTCTGAGGTGTTATAATTGGTATGTTGAATCAAATCATAAACGGCAGCTTCCAGTCGAATCTGATTATGACGAACAGATCTAATATTCATCTCTTTTCACTTCTTTGTTGAATTGACTGTGCCTAAACAAATAGAGTGCGAGTGGATAAAGACAGCTGGATAAAAAACGTGATAGCAAATACAAGACAAACGTACCCAGTTATAATGTGGTTATTGCTTTTTACATTTTACCTCATTAGCAAAATGGCAACTGTACTGAAGTTGAAGTATGACATTTCTGTGCCAGCAAATCGAAATAACATACGGTTTATGAAACACTTCCTATACCTTTGGTGACCAGAAAGGAAAGAATACACTATGAACAGGTTAGGACGTCTCAGATTATGACTCACATTTGACCATCACCATGTAGACGTCTATGGTGCAGATGGGCGGCTGGGGCAAGCGCTCGCCCTTCTCCAAGATGTCTGGAATCTCACGTGTGGGAATCCCATCGTAAGGCTTTCCTCCAAATGTCATCAGCTCCCAGATAGTCACACCTGAATGAATGTGAAACACAGTCCATCTCCAAAGCTCACTGTTAGCCTGCAATCTATAGGAGTGGATGTGACACCTATAAAAATATGTTGTTTTTACCTGTATTTAACTTTCTTTATCTTGTGAAAAATATCCTAATTTTTTTTTCTTTTAGTTTTTTACCATTTTTTTGTATTTTTAGACTCCTAACTCCTGTGCTAATTTGCATTTAATCCAGAATTAAATTAATTCCAAAATAAAAATTTCCTGATAATTTTACTCACTCCCACGTCATCCAAGACATTCATGTTTTTATTTTTTCAGTCGAAAAGAAGTAAGGTTTTTGAGGAAGAAATTCCAGGATTTTTCTCCATATAGTGGATTTTAATGGGAGCCAATGAGTTGAAGGTCCAAATGACAGTTTCAATGCAGCTTCAAAGGGCTCTACATGACGACTGGTAATTTTCTTTAAAAAATAAAAATAAATAAATAAATAAAAGGAATATACTTTATAACCATGAATGCTCTTCTTGCACTACCTCTGCACGTTTGCAGCTTCATGTGTTACGTAATTACTTTGGAAGGGTCACGCGCGGTTAGTTTTTCATCTGTGTGCTCTGGTTCAGAAAGGTAGGGTAGGGCGAAAAACTCCATCGCATTTTATCCTCCAACTTCAAATTTGTCCGACATCGTTGTTGTAACTTTTTTTTTTTGTTAAGGGTGTTTGGTTTTCTTTGCATGTTCCCTGTAAACACTGGATCGGTACTTCTGCCTACGCCACACATCACCTTTCCAACATGATTAAGTAATGCATGAAATCGAATTAGTGCAAGACAAGGTGGTTAAAAAAAATTGTGGTTAAAAAAGGAGTATTATTATTATTTGTTTTTAGAAAATGACCCATTGTTTCATTACATAAGATCCTTACTCCTCAGCTAGGATCATGTAGAGCCCTTTGAAGCTATATTGAAACTGCAGTTTGGACCTTCAACCTGATGGTTCCCATCAAAGTCCACTATATGGAGAAAAATCTTGGGGCCTCATTTATCAACAGTGCATAGAAAAGGTTCTATATTTTGTCCTTATATTTACACACATTCTTATATAGATTTTCAAGTTGGTAGATCTCACACTTTGCGTAAAAGGGTTCTTACGCACTCGTTACGCACACATCTGTGCGTATGCACTGTTTATAAATAAGGGCCCTGGAATTTATTCATTTTCGACTGAAGAAAGAAATACATTTTTTGCTTTCAAACTTGCTTCAAGGAGTAGTTCACTTCCAGAACAAAAATTTACAGATAATAACTTACCCCCTTGTCATCCAAGATGTTTATGTCTTTCTTTCTTCAGTCGTAAGGATTTTTTTCTTTTTTTTTGAAGAAAACATTTCAGTGTTTCTCTCCATATAATGGACATCTATGGTGCCCCATAGGTCCAAAATGCAGCTTCAAAGAGCTCTAAACCCAGCCGAGGAAGAAGGGTCTTATCTAGCAACTTTTTAACTTCAAACGCTCGTCTTGTCTAGCTCTGTCTAGTTAGGGGAGGTCGAAAAACTCCCATCTCATTTTCTCCTCTAACTTCAAAATTGTCCTACATTGCTTCAGAAGTACCGACCCAGTGTTTACAAAGTGAACATGCAAAGAAAGTCAAGCACCCTTTACAAAAAAGGTAAAACAGCAATGTAGGATGATTCTGAAGTTGGAGGAGAAAATAAGACGGGAGTTTTTCGACATACTCTAACTGTATTGACCCCGATTACACAGAGTACGCATGTGCATGGCAGAGCTAGACAAAAGCATTTAAGGTTAAAAAATATATACATTTTTATTTTTTAGAAAACGACCGATTTTTTCGCTAGATAAGACCCTTATTCCTCGGCTGGGATCGTTTAGTGACCTTTGAAGCTGCAGTGAAACTGCATTTTGGATGTTCAAACTCACAGGCACCACTGAAGTGCACTATAAGGAGATAATTCCTGAAATGTTTTCCTCAAAAAACATAATTTTTTTTATGACTGAAGAAAGAAAGGCACGCACATCTTGGATGAAAATGGGGTGAGTACATTATCTGTAAATCTCCTTTCACTTTGTATATCTCACCATAGCTCCATACGTCACTCTGATGTGTGAACTTCCTGTAGTGAATGCACTCAAGGGCCATCCATTTAATGGGCATCTAGAGTAGGGGGGGAAAAAAACACATTTTTGATTAAAGGATGTACAATAATGAAAAATACTATATAATATAATTGATTTGGGGAAGGTATGAAATGCAACATTAACTGAGAGTCCCAGTGAGACCTGTCATACTTTCACTCTAAGGGACTTAAAGTTTTTACAAGAAAAAACTGCTGGCTAACACAAATTAATACTGCTGATTTTTCCATAAATCATCTTCAGATTTGATTTGCTTTTACCTTGCAGTGCATTCTGATGTGAGGAATTTCATTAGACAAATATGGATCATGTTTCAAACACTGACCTTGCCTCCATCCGCACTGTACTCTTTTTCATCGGTTTCCAGCAGTCGAGCGAGTCCAAAATCAGTGATCTTAATGTGGTTTGGAGATTTCACCAGGACGTTACGGGCCGCGAGGTCCCTGTGCACCAGCCGCCTCTCCTCCAGGTACATCATACCCTGTCAAAGAGAGTCCTGGTTAATATCACACAGCAACAAGTAAAGTACAATAAAGCTACTTCACCCTTCTTCTCATACAGACCACCACTACACAAATGCATCAGGGATTCAAATATGGGCCTGTCAAATTAGATTCCCTTCCTAAAGATAGACTGTAAATTAGTGGGACATCTAATCAAAATTTAATAGCATCTCCTTATTTCTCTTTACTCATGTTCACTTCCATTTCTGCTTTGGGTCACTGTGCATTAATACTGATCTTAGTGCCTCTACAGAAGTTTGCCTATGATTTATGGCTTTATGTTAATCTTCAATTAAAATGCAACTTCCTGGCCTTTGGGAGGAGAGGGGAGCTGTGCTGGAGGGGCTGCAGAATCTCAGCATATGCTTGAAGAAAATCACTGATAGCGAGGTTCAGGGAAATCTACCTGTGGGCTTTTTCTGGGAAGTGCTGAACGAAGCCATGATGGAAATGACTGTGGCTGCATGACAGCGCCATGAAGGACAAGAACACAAGAACTGAGCATTGAGGATGAAGCTGAAGTGAAACTGCAGGAATATTGGCCACCGGAAGCACACTGTACAAACAGTCATTAAAAAATGTTTGTTTGAGTTCTGCTGTGTAATTGCCAATTTTCAGCACAATTACACAATGGCAAAATGGATATCCTGCCAACATGTCAATCAATGAATAAAATGAGAAATGTTGGGCTGCAAGAAACACAAAAAGACTAAATTAAAAGAACACAAGGAAGAATGATTTTTATTTATTTCCATTTATATGCATCAATGTAACAATGCGTGTTATTGCTATTTCCAGCTGCATACATTTTTGCACAGGTGTGTATTTTTATTGGAATTTTACTATTTCACCTTCATTTTTTAATAAATCTATTTTGCGCTAGGTACAAACAAGTGTAACACTCAGCACCTTTTGGACAAAAATGTCCTCTTTGAAACCCATTAAATCTGCTATTTTTAATCACAGTGCCATTCAACTGTAAAATTATGCTATTTTTGTTAATAGACTTTTATTCTATTGGCAAGGCTTCAAAATGTAATTTTTTTTACCATTTTTTACCAGATGATGCCATTTTTTAAGGTTTGGCCAATAAAGCAAATACTCGCTTTATTCCTGTTTTCTGCTTCTGCAAATTATAGTCAAGTCAGTTGGATATATAATGCAGCTATAATTGTGTGGGTGTGTTGGTATGGATGTCAGAGTGTGGTTTGTACGTGTATTATAAAAATAAAAAATGTGTGTGTGTTCTTGTAATATTTGAAATAGAAAAACGCTGTGTGCACCAGCGGAGTTTTGCTGGCATATTATGGGAGAAATTTGGTACTGCGTCCAAACAAAATCTTCCTGAAAGCTCATTTTTTGAGATATCAACCTCAAATTTGGAACACAACTTGTTTAGATTTATGGCTTTATTTTCTAGCAGATTTAGAGTTCAACGTATTTCATAAAATATATATTTTATATAAAATATTGTTCACAAAGCATTTTCATAAACTTAAACCTCTATAACTTTTTTTGGTTTCAATTTTTAAGCTTTTTTCAACAAAAAAACTTCAACAATAATCTGCCATGGGCCTAACTTTGTGCTCCCAAGCTTAAAATTTTTATGCAGTAGGTACAAAAAATAGTTCCTCTCAGCACCTTTTGGACAAAAATGTCCCCATTGAAACCCATTTAGACTGCTATTTTTAATCGCAGTGCCATTTCGCTGTAAAATGATGCAATTTTTCAGGGTTTCATCTCATTTCAGGGTTTTTTCCTCAGAATTGCATGAAATAAATTTGCAATTGTCATTTATAAAGTCAGAATTGTGAGATATAAAATCAGAACTGTAGGATATAAACTCGAAATTCTGACTTTTTTTTTTTTTCAAAATTGCATGATACTGTATAAACTCACAAATACGAATTATAAAGTCAGAATTGTGAGGTATAAACAGGTAATTCTAACTTTTTCCTCAGAATTGCATGATATAAACTCACAAATACAAATTATAAAGTCAAAATTGTCAGGTATAAACAGGTAATTCTAACTTTTTCCTCAGAGTTACGTGATACAAATTCGCAATTCAGATTAACAAGCTTGTATCATGCAGTTCTGAGAAAAAAAAGTCAGAATTGTGAGATAAAAAGTCACAATTCCATTTTTCCATTTTTTATTCACACACACACACACACACACACACTCATACACACAAAGACATTTTGATAGGGGAACGCCTCCAGCGTGACCACGCTCTGAAACACGTGTGCAAACAGTCCAATGGAGAAGCGAGACGTCACAGGCGGGGTGACGTAGAGACCAGAGAGCTTAAAGCACGTGCGGTGCATGCAGCCGGCAGCTTCTGTCTTTCAGCGAGCGCTCTGTGTGTGTGTGTGTCACTCTGTTTTTTGTGCTAGTTGGCACAGCTTTTATTTGAGAGTGTCACTATGTCCTACAAAGCATTCTTACGAATATAAGCAGCGGCATTTAGACTGTGTGTTCCTCTGCCTGCGCTATTTCGGGTGGCGATACACACAATCTATTTGTTGTCTGTCTGGGAGCGAAGCATGGGAGTCAGTTCTCGAGGGAGCTGACTGCCCGCGTTTGCGTTCCCCGCGCTCAGCTCCCGCTTCTGCCGAGGCAGGGCGGCGGCTGTGATCGTGGGGATCGCATTTAGATCTACGGACGGGTTAGAGACGGGTCCGCTCTATCTCTGCCTTTCTCCCTAGATCTATCGCTCTCTCTCTCTGGGTCGGAGGCCCACGCTGCGGTTCTTCCCCCTTTGAGTGAGAGCCCGCGGCGAAGCAGGCTGTGTCAGCTCCCGAGGGGGCTGACTGCCCGCACTCTCGCTGCGCACGCTTCGTTCCCGGAGGGCTCTCTTCGAGGAGGGAGCCCTCGTGAACTTCCCCGCGGCTCGGGTCCCGCTTTGCCGAGGCAGAGCGGCGACTGCGGCCGTGGGGATCGCACATAGATCTACGGACGGGTTAGAGACGGGTCCGCCCTATCTCTGCCTTTCTCCCTAGATCTAGCGCTCTCTTTCTGGGTTCGGAAGCCCGCGCTGCGGTTCTTCCCCCTTTGAATGAGAGCTCGCGGCGAAGCGGGCTGCGTCAGCTCTCGAGGGAGTTGACGGCCCGCGCTCTCGCTGCGCACGCTCGCTCTCGGAGGACTCTCTTCGAGGAGGGAGTCTTCGTGAGCTTCCCCGCGGCTCGGGTCCCGATTTTGCCGAGGCAGAGCGGCGACTGCGGCCGTAGGGATCGCAGCATAGATCTGTGAACGGGTTAGAGACGGGTCCGCCATCTCTCTGCCTTTCTACTTAGATCTAGCGCTCTCTCTCGGGGCTCGGAAGCCCGCGCTGCGGTTCTTCCCCCTCTGAGTGAGAGCTCGCGCTGCTGCGGCTTTCTCCGAGGAGATTGATGCTGTCCGCATATGAGCTGACTGCATATTAGATCGCTCGTTTCTACCTGCCCTCGCTTCTAAAAAATAAATAAATTCAGGAACGGGGATTCAAGCGATTTATGTGTGGTTTGTTCTGGAGCTGAGCATGTACAGTCTGCCCTTGAGGGGGCGGGCTGTATTCATTCATAAATGTGTTCATTCAAAAAAACAAAAAAACAAAAAAAACAAACGACGTGCATTTTGAATGTTTAGCTCTTCTCCCATTGTCATTTAATTCTGAGGAATTAAATTTATTGCACTCTCACCCTGTACTTTCGCTAAGTGTGTGGATGCTGCTGTGGCTTAGCTAAAAAAAAAAAAAAAAAAAAGTGGCTCCCAGGGCATCTGCATACTGATCCTTATTGACATTTTTTTGTCGGTATGGGCGGTTCGGCATCGAGATGTCGTCCTCACCCATATGAAAGAACTGGGGTTGTGACTGAACGCAGAGAAAAGTGTGCTTTCTCCATTACAGAGAACCACTTATCTAGGCGTGGTGTGGGATCGACCACGATGCAGGCATGTATATTTCCTGCTCGGATCAAGTCATCCTCGCGGCAGTCAAGAGAGTGAAAATAGGCACTCACTGTGAAGCAGTTTCATAACTGCTGGGTCTGATGGCAGCTGTGTCCAACGTGATACCTTTTGGCCTGCTGTTCATGAGACCCCTGCAGTGGTGTCTCAAGACCAAGGGGGTTCTCCCTGAGGGGAAACCTGCTTTGCATGATCAAGGTCACGCGGCGATGCCTACGTGCCTTGGACATGTGGAGGAGACCTTGGTTCTTGTCTCAGGGCCCGGTGCTGGGAGCTCCTTGTTGCCGCGTATGCTAGCGACGGATGCGTCCCTCACCGGTTGGGGAGTGGTCATGAGTGGCCACCCCGCCCATGGTCTGTGGAGCGGTCACCATCCAGTTTGGCACTTCAGTTGCCTGGAGATGCTGGCCGCGTTTCAGGTACTGAAACGCTTCACCCAGACCTATGAGACTATGGTCCTGACTCCTATGGTCCAGGACCTCTGAGGGCAGGCCCTACTGGGGAAGGGCGTGGTCCACCGCATTCTTCGGTGCCCGTCTCTCCTCTGTGCCCTCGGGAGATTAGCCTGCCAACCCTGCCAGGCTTCAGGGCGCAGCGGTCTCCTGCGAGCCCACACCTCAGTCTTCCGCCCGGAAACGTAGCGGAGCTGGGGAGCTCGCCACCCCTGCGGGGGTCTCTACAGCAGCTAGTTCAGCTGTCTCCTGCCGGTCATCCGTTACAGGACACCGAACTAGCAGCTCAAACAACACCAGAGGCCAGTCTCGAGAGACTGGTTCCCTTAGTAGATTATTTGGCAGCGTGGAAACTACTGCCAAATGTGTCTGCATGGGTCCTGCGCACTGTAGAGCGAGGTTATCGCATCCAATTCGGCGCACCGCCGCCTTTCAACGGGGTCTTTCCCACTGTGGTGAGCCCCGAGCAGGGTCTGGTAATGGAACAGGAAGTAGAAACTCTGTTGAGGAAGGAGGCCATCGAGGTGGTCCCTCCTCAAGACGGGGAGTCCGGGTTCTACAGCCGGTACTTCATTGTTCCGAAGAAGGATGGGGGCCTGCGTCCCATTTTAGATCTGAGACTACTGAATCGTTCAGTTATGAGGTTGAAGTTCAAAATGCTGACTATCAATCAAGTGGTGTCACAAATCAGGTCCGAGGGACTGGTTTGTGACGATAGATCTAAAAGACGCTTACTTCCATGTCTCCATCCTTCCTCAACACAGGAAGTTCCTGAGGTTTGCTTTCAGGGCGAAGCATACCAATATCGGGTTCTTCCGTTCGGCCTAGCACTCTCCCTCTGCACTTTCACGAAGTGTGTGGATGCTGCTCTGGCTCCGCTGTGACTCTGGGGCATCCGCACACTCAATTACATCGACGATTGGTTGATTCTGGCTCAATCAGAGCACATGGCGGTTCAACATCGAGATGTTGTTCTCGCTCATTTGAAAGAGCTGGGGTTGAGACTGAACGCCAAGAAGAGTGTGCTGTCTCCATTACAGAGAACCACTTATCTAGGCAAGGTGTGGGATTCAACCACAATGCAGGCACGTTTGTCACCTGCTCGGATCGAGTCAATCCTCACTGCAGTCATGAGAGTGACAGAAGGCCGGTCACTCACTGTAAAGCAGTTCCAGCGACTGCTGGGTCTGATGGCAGCTGCGTCCAACGTGATACCTTTTGGCCTGCTGTACATGAGACCCCTACAGTGGTGGCTCAGGACCAAGGGGTTCTCCCCGAGGGGAAACCCATTCCGCATGATCAAGGTCACGTGGCAATGCCTACGTGCCTTAGACATGTGGAAGAAGCCTTGGTTCCTGTCTCAGGGCCCGGTGTTAGGAGCTCCTTGTCGCCGCATAACGCTAGCGACGGATGCGTCTCTCACCGGTTGGGGTGCAGTCATGAGTGGCCACCCCGCCCGTGGTCTGTGGAGCAGTCGCCATCTCACTTGGCACATCAACTGCCTGGAGATGCTGGCCGTGTTTCGAGCGTTGAAACACTTTCTCCCGGACCTAATAGGCCACCATGTGTTGGTTCGCACCGACAACACAGCGGTGGTCTATTACTTCAACCACCAAGGAGGTCTGTGTTCGCGCCCCTTATACAAGCTGGCGCACCAGATCCTTGTGTGGTCCCAGGACAAACTCCTCTCGCTGAGAGCGGTTCATGTTCCTGGGCATCTCAATATGGGAGCAGACATCCTGTCGAGGCAGGGGCTGAGGCCCGGGGAATGGATGCTTCACCCCAAGGTGGTGAAGCAGATTTGGAGAGTTTTTGGCCAGGCTCAGGTGGACCTCTTCGCGACTCAGGAGAATGCGCAATGTCCCCACTGGTTCTCTCTGACTCATCCAGCTCCACTGGGGCTGGATGCCATGGTACAGACGTGGCAGAGGCTTCGTCTGTATGCCTTTCCCCTGATCGCTCTGCTCCCGGGAGTTCTGGAGAGGGTGTGCCGGGATGGGGACCATCTTCTTTTAGTAGCCCCGTACTGGCCGGCCCGAGCATGGTTCTCGGACCTGATTCCCTCCTCGACGGCTCTTCCTGGGAGATTCCCGTCAGGAGGGATCTCCTCTCGCAAGCGGGAGGCACCATCTTTCACCCTCGCCCGGAGTTGTGGAAGTTATGGGTGTGGCCTCTGAGGGGGCACACCTCGTAGCCTCCGGTCTCTCAACCGAGGTTGTTGAGACCATCCTCCAATCCAGAGCTCCCTCCACGAGGAAACTGTACACCCTGAAGTGGAAACTTTTCACTTCATGGTGTGGAGACCACCAGCAAGACCCAGTTAACTGCCCAGTTGGTACAGTGCTGGAGTTTCTGCAGGATCGGTTCTCTGCAGGGTTAGCCCACTCCACCCTGAAGGTATACGTGGCGGCTATTGCGGCCTACCACACCCTTCTGGGTGGCCCCTCAGTGGGTAGGAACCCCCTGGTTACAGGTTTCCTCCACGGTGCGCTGAGGCTAAGGCCTCTGACCAGGTGTAGCTTTGCTGTGTGGTGATTTGGTTGCTATTCCATAACTTTGAGTCCTCTGTTCCCCCCCCTCTATTTGGGGGTCAAGGCTCACTCCTCTCGAAGTATGGCCTTCTCGTCAGGATTTCCCTCTCTGACATTTCAACGCTGCGGGTTGTTCCATGCCTCTCACTTTCATGAGATTCTCGGTCTTATTTATGCCACTCTGGGCTCCTTTTTTCTCTCGTCCTAGCTGTGCTCAGTGATACACACTAGGCAGGGATTTGAAAGTCTGGCAGCGTGGGCATATCGTTCCCCTAGCGTTTTCGGACGCAGCTCGAGTTCCCGAAGGGGAACGTCCCAGGTTACGTATGTAACCATGGTTCCCAGAGGGAACGAGACGCTGCGTCTCGAGCCATACTTCCGGCATCCCTGCAGTGCTTGCTTCTCTATTTAGAAGCTGCCGGCTGCATGCACCGCACGTGCTTTAAGCTCTCTGGTCTCTACGTCACCCCGCCTGTGACGTCTCGCTTCTCCATTGGACTGTTTGCACACGTGTTTCAGAGCGTGGTCACGCTGGAGGCGTTCCCCTAGCGTTTTCGGACGCAGCGTCTCGTTCCCTCGGGGAACCATGGTTACATACGTAACCTGGGACGATTATAAGCAATTATAATATGGATATACTTATTCAGTGCATAATGCAGTAGCAATTGACATTCTGACATGCTTATGATGTTGACTGCATTTCATTCTTTTAAGAGCCCTCCAAAAAATTATCACAAGCACAACATCTACGAGAACATTTCTTTTTCTGAATGAAAAACGATGCACTTTGTCCTCATAATGGTGCATTTCAAGCATCTCCCAACCAGCCAAACCCAGACAAACCCCTTGACTAATTCACGACTCTCTGCGAGATGTCATTTGCTGACGTTTTCTTCCAGAGGCAACAGTTATCGCTGTTCAGAGCTACTTATACAGCTGTCTGAGAATTTATGTGAACATGCATGAGTCAGACAAGAGCAAGTCAGAAACATGGTGTTAAAATGCATTTTCTCTGTGATATGGGGAGAGACACTGACCATCCATCACACAACGGCACTACAGACACTGCTTTGAGAGCTGCCACTGCACACTTTCTACACACTCGCATATACTTTCTCCCTCTATCAAATGCAGTCACGCAGAGTGCACACATAAGAAGAAACACAACATATAACACAGAATATCTTAGCTGTCCATGTAGAACATAACATCTGTTCCAAAGCCTAATGAGCTGATTTTTTATCTACACAATATATGCCTCGGTAGCATCTTCAATGAGTGTCTTATATCAAGATGAGACTAAACTTATTCTAACACAGTTTGATGTTTTGTTTGGTGCTTTAATGTACACTACGGTTCTAAAGATTTTTTATTAAAGAAATCAATGCGTTTATTTATAAAGGATGCATTAAATTGATCAAAAGTGACTGTTTTAAAGAACGTCACAAAAGATTTCAGAAAAGCACAAAGGATTTTCAAGAAATTATATATACAAAAATATTAAGCAGCACAAATGTTTTCAGCATTGGTGATAATAAGAAATGTTTCTTAAGCAGCAAATCAACATATTAAAATGCTTTCTGAAGGAACATGTGACACTGAAGACTGGAGCAATAATGCTGAAAACTCAGCTTTGCATTACATGAATAATTTACATTTTAAAATATATTTAAAATTAAAACATTTATTTTAAATTGTAATAATATGTATAATATGTATAATAATATGTAATATTATTAATAATATTTAATATTATTGTTTTTACTATTTTTATTACATTTTTGCAGCAACATCAAAAACAAAAACAAAAAAATAAAATAAAATACAAACGGTGAAAGTGTCATGTATCCTTATTGTCATCGTGTGTTTATGTTGTGATTTCACCATGTGCTCCCTGGACTCAGCCCTCTCGTCACCCTAGTCACGCCCTCCTTGTTTCTTCCTGAGTGTTTCATTGTCCTCACCTGTGTATGTTCTGATTAGTTTGTGTATTTAAGTTCCTCCTTGTGTTGAGTTCCCGGTCGGTCTTTATTGTTGCATATTGTTGATTAGTGTGTTTCTACGTGTGTGGATATCGCTCTGTGTTCCTGTCTGTTCCTCGTGAAAGTAATTAAAATTAGATTTGTTCCGTACGTTGTATCCTGTCTTCCATCCTGCAGCAACAACGTGACAGAAAGACCGACCACACTATGGATCGGGCTGAGGAAAGACTGTGGAGACTGCGGCAGGGCGACCGGGAGTTGGAGCGGTATGTGGAGGATTTCATTGAGCTATCCGATCAGGTGGGTTGGCCCGATGCCTCTCTCGGCGCTGTGTTTCTGATGGGGCTGAGCTACGAGACTATTCGTTGTGATTCTCCCTCCTGTAATTACTCCTTAAGTGAACTTCTCAATCTTATTCTTTATTTAAATGGCTCAGATTTTGAAATAGAGGAAGTAAAGAATATTGGTGGGTCTCGTCATTCAGTCCCCTCTGAGACACAGTATATCGAGCCAGCTCATCCTGAGCCAAGAGCCCCCACATACCGTACCAACGACTCAAGACGCCTGCCCAGTCCCAAATCTCCTATCCTCCTCCGAAGTTCCGCCGCTGTCCTCAGCCCGATGCGGCCGGCCTCATCCCCGCGCTCTAATCCGCCGGCCACCGCCCAGAGCCCTGTCCCTCGGGCCGCCACGCCAGCGTCTGCTCGCAAGATGGCCGCCACGCCAGCGTCTGCTCGCAAGATGGCCGCCACGCCAGCGTCTGCTCGCAAGATGGCCGCCACGCCAGCGCCTGCTCGCAAGATGGCCGCCACGCCAGAGTCTGCTCGCAATATGGCCACCACGCCAGAGTTTGCACGCAAGATGGCAGCCGCCATGCCAGAGCCTGCTCGCAAGATGGCCGCCACGCCAGAGCCTGCTCGCAAGATGGCCGCCACGCCAGAATCTGCATGTAAGATGGCCTCCGTTCCTGAGCCCCCGGCCAAGATGGCCTCCGTTCCTGAGCCCCAAGCCAAGATGGCCCCCAGGCCTGAGTCCCCAGTCATGATTGCTGAAATGAACATTATGGACAGGGCAATCCCACTGGAGTTCACTGCTCCTATTATCTCCCTTAATTCTCCTGAGCCTCCGCTGGTTCCGTCCAGCCTTCCTGAGCCTCCGCTGGTTCCGTCCAGCCTTCCTGAGCCTCCGCTGGTTCCGTCCAGCCTTCCTGAGCCTCCGCTGGTTCCGTCCAGCCTTCCTGAGCCTCCGCTGGTTCCGTCCAGCCTTCCTGAGCCGCCGCTGGTTCCGTCCAGCCTTCCTGAGCCTCCGCTGGTTCCGTCCAGCCTTCCTGAGCCTCCGCTGGTTCCGTCCAGCCTTCCTGAGCCTCCGCTGGTTCCGTCCAGCCTTCCTGAGCCTCCGCTGGTTCCGCCCAGCCTTCTTAACCCTCCGCTGGTTCCGCCCAGCCTTCCTGAGTCAAGTCCAGTTGTAGCTGTGTTCCCCCAGTCAAGTCCGCTGGTTGCAGCTCCTGAGTCAAGTCAAGCCACGGCTGTGGTTCCTGAGTCAAGTCAAGTTGCAGTCACTGGCTGAGTCAAGTCACGGCTGTGGTTCCTGAGTCAAGTCACGTCACGGCTGAGTCAAGTCACGTCACGGCTGAGTCAAGTCACGTCACGGCTGAGTCAAGTCACGTCACGGCTGAGTCAAGTCACGTCACGGCTACATCTCCTGAGTCAAGTCAAGTTCCTGGTGCTTCTCATAAGCCAAGACAAAGTCCAGCTCGCCCAGCTCGCCCTCCAGAGCCGGAGCTCTGCCCAGCTCGCCCTCCAGAGCCGGAGCTCTGCCCAGCTCGCCCCAGAGCCGGAGCTCTGCCCAGCTCGCCCTCCAGAGCCGGAGCTCTGCCCAGCTCGCCCTCCAGAGCCGGAGCTCTGCCCAGCTCGCCCTCCAGAGCCGGAGCTCTGCCCAGCTCGCCCTCCAGAGCCGGAGCTCTGCCCAGCTCGCCCTCCAGAGCCGGAGCTCTGCCCAGCTCGGCCTCCAGAGCCGGAGCTCTGCCCAGCTCGCCCTCCAGAGCCGGAGCTCTGCCCAGCTCGCCCTCCAGAGCCGGAGCTCTGCCCAGCTCGCCCTCCAGAGCCGGAGCTCTGCCCAGCTCGCCCTCCAGAGCCGGAGCTCTGCCCAGCTCGCCCTCCAGAGCCGGAGCTCTGCTCAGCTAGCCCTCCTGAGCCGGCTCCTCCTTCAGCGCGCCCTCCTGAGCCGGCTCCTCCTTCAGCGCGACCTCCTGAGCCAGCACCTCATCCAGCGCTCCCTACGGCTGGCAGTACTGTAAATTCCCCCAAGAAAATTTTGGGGGGGGGCTACCCGCCATGGCCACCTGAACTGTTTACCCGGCCATGGCCTCCTGAGCCCCCAGACCCGCCATGGCCACCTGAACTGTTTACCCGGCCATGGCCTCCTGAGCCCCCAGATCCAACATGGCCACCTGAACTGTTTACCCGGCCATGGCCGCCTGAGCCCCCAGACCCGCCATGGCCACCTGAACTGTCTGTCCGGCCATGGCCTCCTGAACTCCCTGATCCGCCATGGCTCCCTGATCTGCCCTGGAGGCTTTCCCTGGCTACAATGTTCCTGTCCCGTATCAGCCTCCAGGGCGCCCACCCTCCCTCCCTAGTTGTATTGTTACGGTGCGGGACGCACCTACCGGGAGGGGGGGGGTAATGTCATGTATCCTTATTGTCATCGTGTGTTTATGTTGTGATTTCACCATGTGCTCCCTGGACTCAGCCCTCTCGTCACCCTAGTCACGCCCTCCTTGTTTCTTCCTGAGTGTTTCATTGTCCTCACCTGTGTATGTTCTGATTAGTTTGTGTATTTAAGTTCCTCCTTGTGTTGAGTTCCCGGTCGGTCTTTATTGTTGCATATTGTTGATTAGTGTGTTTCTACGTGTGTGGATATCGCTCTGTGTTCCTGTCTGTTCCTCGTGAAAGTAATTAAAATTAGATTTGTTCCGTACGTTGTATCCTGTCTTCCATCCTGCAGCAACAACGTGACAGAAAGGTTGTAAACCTTGAAGTACTGACGAATATCAATAATACAAGTCATACGCAAATTGAATGAAAATTAATTTTTTAATTCATGGTAATTTTTTCAAAAATTGTCATTATTTGATAAATAAATCTCACACTTAATGCAAACGCAGAAATTTAACATGCCATTTACAAGTTAACTCAAAACTAAAGGAACCATTAGCAAGTTAATGTCCCAAAATAATATACTCCCTTGTAAATTACCTATTTTTGCTTATTTATTAAAGATACAGAACATACAAGAAACATATATTTCATTTTTCTCATAAAGGATTTACACTGTAAAAAACAATTTTTTTAGTCAACTTAAAGTAATTTGTTACCTGGCTGCCTAAAATTTTAAGTCAACTCAAAAAAAGTTTAGTCAACTTGAAATGTTAAGTTTTACTAAGTGACAACTTAGACTTTTGAGTTGATTCAACTTATTATTTTAAGGCAGCCGGGTAACAAACACAGCTTTTCAAGTTTAACAAACCAATTTTTTAGTTTAGTCAACTCAAATATCTACAGTAAGTTGTCACTTAGTACAACTTAACATTTCAAGTTGACTAAACTTATTTGAGTTGACTGAACTTAAAATGTTAAGGCAGCAGGGTAACAAATTATTTTAAGTCGACTCAACAAATTGTTTTTTTTTTTTTTTTTTTTTTGCTTGTTTGTTTTTTACAGTGAGTGGCCTTTTTAAAGTTGAATTAGCATTCTTAAACAGCATCCTTAAATCATATTTTTATATATATATAAGTAAGAAAGCAATGTGAGGGAGATCTTTAATTAAATGCTTTCGTCAGCAGAAACACTACAGAACATGGCCGTTCTCATGAACGGTCTCCAAACACAAGCATCCAACACTGCAATCTTGAATCATCCAATTTGATTCTTCATTCTGGGATCAAGAAAGCTGGATCTAGTGGAATTAGCATTCAAACGATGAGCTTTACTGCTGCCGGCCTCTAATGTTTCTTTCCATACAGAAGCTCTCTATTCCACCAAAGAGATGGGCTAGGCAGTGAGAAGCAGCCCTTTGTGTGTTCAGTTTGACTGAAGTCAGATTAAAGCAAGAGCAAACCCCGTCAAAAGCTACCAGCGTTTAGTATTACAGGCTTCTTGCAGGCTAGCGTGAGGAGCAGGTCCAAGCGTTGGCGTGACGTGCATGTAAGCAGGCCGGCGCATTCGAGTAGCGTCCCTAACCTCTGTTCTCTTGTTTTTACATCTGCACTACTAGAGGTTAAAGTTTCTCTAAACAAAAGAGAAGAGGCTCCCGCAGTGCCCTATTACAACACTTTCTAACCCCTGGCATGGGAAATAACGAATATTAGACGTGCATGACCATCGGGGCTTAATTAAAAACAGAGAGAGAAAGCTGCATCTGAAAAGAAGAGAGCAGAAGAGTGTTCGAATGAAAGAATACATTGGAAAAACATGCACTGAAAGATGCGTTGTGGGTCAGAAGGCAAGGTTGTTGGTAACATAACAATAATGGTAATGCTTTATAATAAGGTTTCATATACTAAAGACCCCCTGTGGTGAAAACTGAGTTTTTAACATTGTTTACATATCTATCGTTTTTTTTTTAAATATGCATAACATATTGATTTCAAACATAATGCATTCAAAATCTGCATACAGTTTTCACATTTCAGGTCTGTTTGCACCCATAGAATCATTATTTTATAAAATAGTCATAACTTCATAATTTTCAGCTAAAACCTATTGTATCCAACCTAAATATGTGATCAGCAGCTTCTCATTAATGAGTGAAGTTTTAAATGTTACCATGTTTTATACTGCATAAAGGTTTTACTGATTAAAATCAGATTTTTTAAAATTATTTTTGTAATTTAAATTACACATGAACCACACCTAAATGAATAAATAAATTGTGGATTATTGTGATTCTTTAATTAGCTCTTTGGACTCTCACTCTGATGGCACCCATTCACTGCACAGGATCCATTTCTGAGTAAGTGACATAATGCTAAATTTCTCCAAATCTGTTCCAGTGAGAAAAAAAAGAGAGAGAGAAAAAAAAAAAAACACTCATCATCTAAATCTTGGATGGTCTGAGGGTGAGCAAATGTTCATTTTTGGATAACTATTCCTTTAATGCATAAACTAAACTCTTCAGTCCTTAACTATTGCATTGCAAGAGGGATTCATACTCACAAACTCTCTTCAGCCCTGCATTGCAAATCTACACGCACAACAATGTTGTCAGTTTCCTTGATGTGTTATGGAGGAGGAGGATAACAGGACTACATACTGTCTGAAAAGCTGTAGTGCGTGGGCAGCACAGGAGGTCCATCAGACAACATGGTATAATTTGTGATAAATACACAGGAGCGGTGTCCATCACACACTGCTGGAACAAAGACAATGATGACTAACTGCGTCACGGAGCACGAAGAAAAAAATGATGTCTTTTCTTCTGCTAAGCCTCAAACTGTTGAAAGTTTGCAGCTAGCAGGCCAAAGAAGATGCGTAAACATAATTTGTTATTTATGAAAACTCTAGACTGAACTTGATGCTGTTTGGTTCAAACATGATCAATTCATTTTTCAAGCATCAACACAAAATCAACTCCTTATAACCTTCATTTTTATGCCATGTCTACACTGGTGCATACATGAAGGATTTCAAAATGGAGATTTTCTACATTTTTTTTGTTAAAAACATAATATTTGTTAATTATCTCTTGGAACCAGACTGAATTATGAGAACCAAATTGTTGATCAAATAAAGTTAGCCTTGGTGAGCATAAGTGACTTCTCACAAAAACAGAAAAAGGTAAATATTCCAAAGATTTGGCTGGCAGTTTATTCATTTTTTTTATTTTCTGTGATGATATATGTAAAGCAATCTCCTTTTAACCTGGTTTTAAACCTCTGGTAATATTCAAATTTCAAATTTGTTTCCTTTTTAGAATGATCTATTTTAAAAGAGTTACACAAAATAAAGTCAGCTCCTTATAACCTTCATTTTTATACAGTGTCTACATGAAAGATCTAAAAATGGAGAAAATTCATATTAAAAGTTCAACAAATTAAAATGTAAATATTAGCATTGTATTTTCTAAGTATACTATAAAATAATTGTATTTTTTATTTAATACATTACATTTTTTTAGTTAAAAACATAATATTTATTCATTATCTCACGAGAACCAGACTGAATTATGAGAACCAGAACAATTTTATTTTTATTTATTTTATTTATTATTATTTTTTTTTTTTGCAAATTTTTGATCACATAAAATGAGCCTTGGTGAGCATATGAGACTTCTTACAAAAACATAAAATAAGGTAAATATTCCAAAGTTTTTTCTGTGATGAAAAGCTGAGAAGGGGCCAAAATTGCAATTGCAGAAAGTCTCTGTAAAACAAATTTTACATAATTTAAAGCGGAAACCACTGCATGATTCAGATATAATGAATAGACGCATGTATTCAGATACATGCGTCTATTCATTGCATCTGTACTGATTTTTCAAATGACAAATTCTGTTATGCATTTTCCTTTAAACTAGAACATGAAAGACAAATTTATTGTACATTTAATGTATTATCATAAATTGAATGAAAATGAGATTTCGATTTTAGACTGAAAAAAGACATGCCTTGCTTAAAACCACATTGTGAGAAACATGGACAAATTTCAATGCCAATGTGTTATGAACGACAGAAAGCAAGAAAGATGTTCTATTTATAGCTGGCTAAAGCACAGTTGGCTAAAGCCCAGGCAATCCTATGAGACTGAAATCAGATGACTGAACGGAAAAATATCCACATAAAAATATTAGTATTATTTCAGTACTGGATCAAGATTTCTTCTCTTCCGCACATCTTCAAAAGCAAACATTACTAAATCATTCATGAGCACAGAGTCCCATCAGCTGCAGGCAGCATGAATTAACCCAGTTCACTCTAATCTGTGATAAGGACACCTCAGCTCTTTTCATAGCCAACCATCTTGAAATGAATGATCCAATCAGACTTTCAATCCCCCAAATCCAAACTCCACACATCTATTAGTGACGGATACCTTGTGGTAAGTGGAGGGTTTCAGAGGCTTTCTGCATTTTCCAGAGTGAATGAATGTGCTTATTTAGCGTGGATTAGAGATTGTTTGAGAGGTGATGGAAAAAGATGAATGCCGGCTTTTAACAGCATAAGCATTAAAAGGTGTATTCAAATAAATAAATAAATATACAAACAGAAAGGCTCATTAACAAACAATACATCCAAATTGAACTGAGGATAGAAAAAGCAGAAAAGAGCTTTGGGAGACCTGTGGCACCACTAGTGAGTTGCATTTGCTCAACTAAGAAAAATTATATGCAATAATGGATGTTTTAAAGAGGAAGTCCACTTCCAGAACAACAATTTACAAATAATTTACTCAACCCCTTGTCATCCAAGATGTTCATGTCTTTCTGTCTTCAGTCGTTAAGAAATTATGGTTTTTGGTTTTTGAGGAAAGCATTTCAGGATTTTTCTCCATATAATGGACTTGATGGGTGCCCTGATTTTGAACTTTCAAAATGTAGTTTAAATGCAGCTTCAAAGGGCTCTAAACGATCCCAGCTGAGGAAGAAGGGTCTTATCTAGCTAAACGATCTGTAATTTTTTTCAGAAAATTGTATACTTTTTAAGCACAAAAGCTTGTGTAGCACAGGCTCTGGGATGCACATCCACAACACTACGTACTATTGAATCACGTCGAAAGGTCACGCGGAACGTAGGCGGAACTACAGACCAAGTGTATACAAAGCGAACGTGCAAAGACTAAGGAAGTGCAAGTAAGTTGCTGTTTACAAACAAAAAGGTACAATGATGTTGGACAACTGTGGAGTTGTAGGAGAAAATAAGATGGAGTTTTTCGCCATACTCTACCTTTTTGAGTCTGAGTACACAGACAATGAACTTAGACGTAATTCGTAGTGTCATGGACGCGCATCCCAGAGCCTGTGCTAGACGAGCTTTTGTGCTTAAAAAGTATACACATTTTTATTTTTCAAAAAAATGACTGATCGTTTTGCTAGTTAAGACTCTTCTTCCTCGGCTGGGATCATTTAGAGCCCTTTAAAGCTGCATTTAAACTACATTTTGGAATTTCAAAATCGGGGCAAAAATCCTGAAATGCTGTCCTTAAAAACCAGCATTACTTTACGACTGAAGACAGAAAGACATGAACATCTTGGATGACAAGGGGGTGAGTAAATTATTTGTAAATTGTTGCTCTGGAAGTGGACTTCTCCATTAAAAACCCAGAAATTTACATTTGCTTAAAATTTACTCTCCCTCAGGCCATCCAAGTTTGTTTTTTCATTGGATTTGAAGACTTTTTTTTATGACAAACACACAGCTTTTCACTTCACCATATGTTTATTGATGGACTGGAGTGGTGTGGATTACTTATGCATTATTGTGATGTTTGTATCAACTGTTTGAACTCTCATTCTGACGGCACCCATTCACTGCAGAGGATCTATTGGAGGCAAATGATCTCCAAATCTGTTCAGATGAGGAAATAAACTCATTTACATCTTGGAAACCTGACGGTTAGTTCATTTTCAGCAAATTTTCACCTTTAGGTGAACTATTCCTTTAAGCTGTGAAAGAGGAAACTCAATATCAGTCCTACATGGATGTAAATTACTGCATGAGAGAAAAAAAAAAAAACGCCTCTTAGTGTGTCTCAACGGAAAATACATAAACTAAAAATCTTCAGTGATGGGGCTGGACAAAATATAAGAATTAAATATGATTAGTTAATAGTCTAAAAGGACGCAATGATGATAACTTGCTCTTTTCCAATATATCTCTAATTTCGGCATTGTTTTTTTCCTGGCAGAGAAGTGCTAGATGCTGGGATTTATTCAAATGACACCCATCATCTGATAGAGGGTATCACTTGTGATGCCAAGTTAGCTTTGAAATATGCAAATTGTTCTACCACAGCCAAACACTATATTCATAGAGAGACAAACGATGTTAGAAACAATATTATAACACTCTTTTATTCACCCTGCAATGCTAAATAAAATTCATAATTGTTATGATTTTTAAATAAGCCAAGATACATGCAAAACAATCTCCTTTTAACATAGTTTACATTTAAACCACTGGCGCTGTATTATCAAATCACAAAGGTAAAAAAAAGTATTCTTTTACTTAAAAACAATGATATAATCATTTCAAATATGTTTCCTTTTCAGAATGATCTATTTTAAAAGAGATAACCAGAATAAAGTATTCTGAGAGATAAAGCATAAAGTACCATTATAAGATATAAAGTCAAAATTATTTTTTTTTCTCTCTCACCAATCTGCATTATGTTATCATTATTAATGATGTAATATTGTGAAAAGTTATGCCTTTTAAAAAAAAAAAACTGTTATCTGCTTTAATATATTTTAAAATACTATTAATGAATTTTCAGCAGCGATTACTCCAGTCTTTAGTCGGCTGATTTGACTAATTCAGATGTTGTATTTTCATAAAAAAGATGCAAAACAAATAAGAAATCCTATAAAAGATGACACTATAAAAAACCCAGACTCTGAAAATTCTGTTATCCAACTCAAATATCATGCAACGTTGCAGGTGCCAGAATCAGTCTCCCCTCTTACTGGTATCTAACTCTCTCTTCACCTTAGCTGTCATGTTCACCTGGTCTAGACGTGAGAAAGCAACAGGTCTGGAAATTCACTCACAATAAAATAAGTCTCTAGTTTCTCCAAGAACACAGCAGGAGGAGGAGCCCATGCCCTTGCGCTACACGCAGGTTCTGTATGATAGAAGAACACAACGGCAAGATCTAAAAGGAATGGGCAGGAATCACAGGTCGCTGGGTGAACACAGCAGGGTTTTCTAATGGACGATTGGAGGGATTAATATCCTGAGGACCACAGCAGGTGAGAAATCAAACACAGATTCTACCTTAAACTTGCTAGCTACTCTGAGAGATGACACGCTGGTAAACAATCTGAAACTGCTGCTCAGTGATTGTGGCTCTTGAATGAGGGCAAGTGGATTTTATCTGTACAACACAGAGGGCAATATAATGCCACATATACATATACACATCTGTTATGTGAAATAGCCAATTCAGGGTCAGTACTAAATAAAGAATAACATACAAGTTTCATGATCTCTCTTATATATATATATATAAGAGAGATCATGAAACTTGTATGTTATTCTTTATTTAGTACTGACCCTGAATAGGCTATTTCACATAACAGATGTATATACTCCACAAGAAGAAAAAATAACTGAATTTATAAAAATGACCCCATTCAAAAGTCTACAGATCCTTAAATCAAATACAAATCTTAATACTGTGTGTTGTTTGCTGAATGATCCATAACTGTTTTTCTGTTTTGTGATAGTTGTTCATGAGTCCCTTGTTTGTCCTGAACAGTTAAACTACCTGCTGTTCTTCAGAAAAATCCTTCAGGTCCCACAAATTCTTTAGGTTTCCAGCATTTTTGTGTATTTGAACCCTTTCCAACATTGACTTTATGACTGTATATCTTTTCACAATGAGGACAACTGAGGGACTCATATGCAACTATTACAGAAGGTTCAAACACTCACTGATGCTCCAGCAGAAAAAAAAAAAAACATGCATTAAGAGCTGGGGAACAGAATGGAGATGTGTACATTTTTCTTATTTTGCCTAAATATTATATTTTTCATTTAGTACTGCCCTTCAGAGGCTACAGAAGATATGTTCATGTTTCCCAGAAGACATGTTCCCCCGGCTCTTAATGCATGGTTTTTCCTTCTGGAACATCAGTGTGCGTTTGAACCTTCTGTTATAGTTGCTTTAATGTGCTTGGTGGCACTAGTTAAAACAAATTAAGTTTTAACAAGCAATGCTTTGTCTCATAAGTTCAAAAGTTTGGAGTCAGTAATATATATATATATATATATATATATATATATATTTTGTAATTGTTTAAGACATCTCTAATGCTGCACTTATTTGATTTTTTTTCTGGATTCTTTGATGTAAAAAGGTTCAAAATGCCAGCATTCATTTGAAAAAGAAATATTTTGTAACATTATAAATGTCTGTACGGTCACTTTTGATCAACTGAATGCATCCTTGCTAAAAAAAAAAAAAAAGGGAAATTGGGAAATGACCCCATCAATGTCAACGTTGACTTTTTGAGCACCACAGCTCAAAAGGCAGAATAAAATGAGGAATGAACATTTCATGCAATGCTGAGTACAAAAATCAAAAGCCTATTGGGAAACCAAAAAGATTTTTCCTGATCTCCGACTTAGGCCAGTCCATTACATAATGTTTCAATCACAGAGCTGCTGAAGAAAGAAGATTTTCTCTTTAAACACAGTTGGGGGCAGTTGCACGCATTTGATGCATGAGACACCGGAGCTTCTTCCTTCGAAGTACTTCGAAGAGCGTCCTTCTATTTGATATGGTACCCGACTGAGCCAAAGCAACTGAGTGTTTAGTGGTTCAGAAGTCTGCAGATGTTTGCGTTCAGTATGGAAACTTACTGCATTTAAAACTGCATTTACTATGAACTCACAAAAATACACATATAAAACAATGTTTATTGAAGTACACGCTCAACAGCAAAGGCAAAAATGCAGCTGTTCATGGGAAATCCTACCTTTGCGATCTGCACGCACCAGTTGAGCAGCAGCTGGGAGCCGATGTTCTCCTGGTGTTCATGTACATAGTCCAGCAGGCAGCCGTGTGGCATGAGCTGAGTTATCAGCTGAATAGTGGGACTCAAACAGACCCCTAAAAGACGCACTAGATGAGGATGCTCCATGCTGGCCATGATCAGTGCCTCCTAGAAGATAAAAACAGAAACACTGTAAATGTACTGTTTTCATCAACACCCTGGACATACAGAATGCAAACTAGGGTTGCAGCCAGAGTTTATCGCCAAGTATCTCACAATACAATACATAATGGGAACCAAACTGAAACCACAATTTGAAACTTCTCCAAAACCACAAGAGAGACCCGATATGCCTGCAGGAGAAATCTGAAAGTATTCTCGTAGCTTCATAACATTACAGTTGAACCACTGAGGTCACATGGACTATTTTAATGATGTCCTTACTACCTTTGTGGCCCTCGAAAGTGGTAATTACATTGCTGTCTATGCAGGGTCAGAAACCTCCTGGATTTCATTAAAAGTATCTTAATTTGTGTTTCAAAGATGAACGAAGGTCTTACGGGTTTGGAACAACATGAGGATGAGTAATTAATGACAGAATTTTTATTTTTGGGTAAACTATGCCTTTAGCGTTACTTGATTTGCACTGTGAAATGGAAATTCTCAAAAAATCCATTCCTTTGCATTCTCATTTTTTAAATAATGGTGAAAAGTAAAGCAAGGTTTAATTGTAAATTACTCACATCCATAAACTCCACATTGGCTTTTGGTCCTGTGCTTTCATTGAGTATCTTTATGGCCACTGGAATTTTCACCGTTTCCCCTTCTGGAACCCAGATTCCCTTATAAAGAAGATGGCAGCGGAAGTCAATTACATGTTAAACTAATAAACAATATTGTTGAGGAAACACATAAAACTCGTACAAACACACAAACCATAAATGTGAATATAGTACCTTGTAAACAGTACCAAAGGCTCCTGTTCCCAAGATTTTGACCCTCTTGAGCTCTGTCTCTTTTAGAATACGTAACTGTGCCTGGTTTGGTGCCGTACCGCTTGGCGTTAAAGGCTCCACCAGCTGCTCCAAAGACATAATCAACACCAAAATCACTCAACATTATCACAAATTCATACATAACTACAATGTCTACTTACTTTGATCCACCGCTACAGGTTAAAATGACAGTGGACTCATGTTCGGTTTGATTTCATTATTGTCATCATCTACGAATGTATTAATTTAGTTATAGTCTGAGTTTTCAGTTTGCATTGTTCAGTCTTTGATCTCCCCTTCTTTACTTCTTGAGTTAAGCCTGTGTTTATACAGAGATTCTTTTCAGTGACATTATTTAACTTGACTCACCATTTCTCGGCTGATCTTTAGACTTATTAAGAGGTTAATGGAATTGCTTATAATTCCAAACCAAGTTCCAAGTTCATATGCCTCCATCAGAGATTTTAGGACCTCAAATCTGATATCTGTACTGAAACCATTCAAAACCACAACGCCAATGTTTAACCATTCTCTCACTTCTAAAGACCACAGAAAAATCTAAAAAATGTCTTTGCTTTATTTGCAGTTACAGTGTCGGTTTTCATTTGCCTAGCGACTAAATCTTTTCCAAATTACAATTCCTTCAAAAAACATCCACAGTTTAGCTAATAGAGTTTTCACAATTACAAAGTCCTCTTCATATTATTTCTCTGTGGTTGCCCATCTCATCATGTATTCAGTTCAAAATACTTCTTTCAACCTTCAAGGCTTTTTATAGTCTTGAACCTCATTATCTATGTGAGCTAATGCATCCAAATATTCCCACATGCACGCGATGGACTTCTGAGTTCAGATTGCTACATTTCCCTAGATTTCAACCCATTTAGATAGGTGACAGAACTTCACTTGTTAAGGTATTTCACTTTCATTGACACCAGTATCTTCCCATTTTCACCTTTAAACCTCACCTAAAAAAAAAAAAATCACATTATTAACTTGACTTGGAAAGTCAACTTACTGAAATGCTCTTTAAACGAGACTACATTTTCTGACTCTAACTCCTCCTAGAGCTCTACAACCACCAAACTCAGCCCATCTTCAAACAGTTCTGATTTAGTGTGCTATATCTTTTCTAACTGATCTGACTTATGGTTTTCATAAAACCGAAGATTAAAAATCATAAAAATCCCATAGACTTTGACGGAATGTTCAGATGAGCCTATTCGAACTCCAACTGACAAAATTCAAATTTAAATTCCCAGAAGAAGATTCAAAATTTTAAAAATCCCATAGACTTACACTGAATGTTCAAAGGAGCCAAGACTATTCACACTCCAACTGTCAAAATTCAAATTTAAACTCCCAAAAAATTAGCGGTTTGTAACTTTTAAAACTTTTTTATCTAGTTAACCTTTCATCTCCTACGTTCTCATTTATTTCTGATGGTTCTGATGAGTTTTTCCCCTCTACTAATTGCAAAGACACTTTGACCTCTAGAAAATCACCATTTAAGTAAAACGCTCAATGGTTGCTACAGACAGACTTAATTTATTGAGTATATATTTGCTTGACTTTCTAAAGAAAAAACAAAAACTAATCAACCTGCAACACTGGATTTATTTGCAAGAAGTGGATACTGAAACAAAAGATCAATTTAGTGCTCCACACTCCTTAACACCCAACACAGCGGATTCCAAAATATTGACTTAAACCTTATATCAAATGCACACACTCACACACATACTGGCTGCAGAACATTTTGAAGTACTTTCATAAGTTTCCATTTAAGGATCTTAAAATGATCTCCATTATTCCATTTGAGGTTTCCCGCCATTGAAGTGAGAAAGGCACTTTCAAATGGAAAATTGAGACTGGCTATAGACCCCACAGACCCATCCGTGCACCACCACACCAATTTCACTGGCCAGGCTTTCTATCTGACTTTCTTTTCTCTCTCTCTCTCTCTCTCTTTCTGTGTGTCTCCTGAGCACAAATGTTTTTGAAATAAATTCACCGCATCCAAATTATTCAAAAGCATTTATAGTTTTGTCCTGATTTTTAGCTCTCACCTCTGTTTCCAGGAAACGGCGTAAAGCTCTTTTCTTCTTGATGCTTTTCCGTCTGAAAAAGATAGCAAATCCGAGGGCCACGATTACGACCACAAACATCCCCCCAATCACCCCAGCTGCAATCAGAGGAGTCCTGGAGGAAAATGCAAGAAATTAAAGGGGACATCAGATGCAAAATTCACTTTTAAATGGGCTTTGCATATAAATGTTTCTTAGCACTCCTCTTTTTTATCTTCAGGAAATCTAAACAGTCTCAATTATCAAGCCGTTTTGATTTTCTGAGTAGTATGACATCATAATGCTCAGGCCCCGCCCAGTCCGCTGACGGACTGTCCTATATTACCACATTTCACCCTCAGCCTGTTGTACACTGTCCGCCGTTTTCTCCACACTCAAGCAGCTGTAGCGACAACAATCTCTCGTAAGCAATGCTATTGGATCCTGTCATCAGAGCCACTGAGGACGCAGTGGATTAGTTTTGTTTTTGATGGTAATCTGCCACCAAATACAAAAAAATACAAATACAAAAAAAGAGGGGCGTGGGGTGAGCAGTAGCTCATTATCATTTAAAGAGACATGCACCGAAATAGGTCGCTGTGAACAGAGTAGTTTTTGACAAGGTAAAAGGGTGTTGTTTTACACGACCATTGAGGAATTTTAACCAAAGTATGCTGCAGACATTTAATGAAGACCCTAAAGAATCATGCCAACTGGAAAATGGGAATACGGTGTCCCCTTTAAAACACATTCCATAACATATTGTTAGAATAATTCAGTTTTTCAATTTAGATTTCTACTGCAATTTTAGGAGAAGGGCTGAACTATGTATATTTGAGTATACAAACTACTCCATTTTCAATGCAATCACAACCACAGCTCTACTTACTGTCATATTATTTTTCTTTTAAAAACAAAAAAGTGAGAAAAAAACGTTAACTCTCAGTAAAAAACTGAACTTTTAAGAAGGTTTACTGCTTTTCCGGAAATAGTCCTTTCAGTGTTCTTTCAGTTCATTACACTTAATTATCACACATTCAAACCAACTCAATAATTCATTCAAAATACATTTTATGGGCAACAAAGGTATGAAAATGTTCTTTTTGGAAACGGAAAGAAATTACTTGGAAACATTCTGTAATGTGTTGATTGTATTTAATTAATTGATTTTTAGTTTCCTGGGGTGAAGCATCAGAATTTTATTTATGAAATACCTTGCTTCTGACCTTCATATAGTACATATTTATATGAACTTAAAATCAGTGCCTTGAACAGTATGAAAGCAAACTTGAAGAGTATGAAAGCAAAACATCTAGGTGTTTACCTGTCCAGCATCCCAATACAATCTTGGATCCGGGGTCCAGTACACCTATGACACAGACAAGATGGAAAGTAATAATTAAAATAACACTACTTTAACAAGGATTGCTACTAATGATGATGATGGTGGTGGTGGTCTAACAGTTCACATACACAGCTTGGTGTCAGTAAGATTTTTCATTTATTTATTTTTTTAATGAAATCAATATTAAAATAAAAATTTTAAATTAGGTATTAGAATGCATATTACTAGAATATTAGCCATTTATTAGTACTAATTAATCACATATTAATGCCTTATTCTACATGATCTACCCAATTCCCAAACTTAATAGCTACCTTACTAACTACTAATAAGCAGCAAATTTGGAATTTATTAAGGGAAAAGTCATACTTAATAGTGAATAAGCGTTCCCTATTCTAAAGTGTTACCAAAAAGGAATATTAAAAATAAATGTTGTTCTTTAGAACATTTTATTTATCAAAAAATGTATTAAGGCTTCCACAAAAATATTATGCAGCACATCTATTTTCAACATTTATAGTAATATTAAGCACCATATTTCTTGAGCACCAAATCAGCATATTAGAATGATTTCTGAAATGAAGACTGGAGTAATGATGCTGAAAATTCTGCATATTATCAAATGAATAAATTATGTTTTAAAATATATTCAAATAGAAAACAATTATTTTTAGGCAAGACACTGCAGGTGAATAGGGTAAAAAAAAATACGCAAATGAGGCATTGTTTAATGAAATATGCACTAATTTGCATACATTTCTAATACAAAAATCTAAAGACTGGATGAAGTCAGTTTCAAAATTGTTCTTATTTTTTTTATTTTTGGCATATTTGGGTCAAATGTTTTTACAGGGGGAAATTTGTCTTCAGAATTCAGAAAATACAAACAGAAAACAATATATTTTTACAGTTTTGGGGGGGAATAAAATGTTTTATAACATCAAGCAAATTATACATGAACAAATCCCTCTGTAAAAACCTTCAGGATATAGAAAGGAATAAACATGTAAAGCTTGGTGTGTGCAAGTGCTACTGAAGTGGAAATTTATGGCTCAGTGTAGGAAAAAATACTCATTTTGAGAAAATGGTCTTTAAAAATATGGATTGTAATTGCAATCTGTTTACACAAATATACAAAGTATTACAAAAGAAACACTTAACAGAGTTTTTTGGATGTTTTCTCTCCACTAGTCTGAAAAAAAAAAAACACTTTATGAAAAACCAACACACCCAAAATCTCAAACTTGACAGGTGCATGAAAAAAAAAAAAAAAAAACAGTGTTTGTGTCTCCCCTTAAATTCAAATAATATTTCATAACATTACTGTTTTTTACTGTAATATTGATCAAATAAATGCAGCCTCAGTGAGCATAAAAGACTTTTAAAAAATATTTCAAAAACGTACTAATCCCAAGTTTTTGTGTACTGTATATTGCACACTTTTCGTAATAAATATGCACCATAACTGTTGGTCTGCCTAGTCATCTCTAGCATCTCTAGCAGTGTAGCCTGTGTAGCCTGATCTCCAGAGCTCTACGTACAGGAATAAGGCATGTTGGAGCGCTGTGACAGTGGTGACTGGGTTCAGTAATCACAGAGCACAGTGCTGAAGAGCGCATGCCTGACAGTAACCAGCGGCGATGACTGTCACCCACAAGATGAAGGGCTCGCGAGCGCTTTGTTATGGTGCCCTAGAGCATTGCAAGAGCTTTGATTTGAGAGCCAAGACCGACCCGAACGAAGCAGAGGTTCATGGGTGGATGTCTCGAGCGTGTCCATGTGCCGTGCGATCTGCTTTATATCTACAGGATGTGACACCGAAGGCCTGTGGAGCTGCACCCAAATTCACCATCCCACTGGGCAGTGAAAGTTTAGATATTTATTTATTATGCAGTTATTTATGAGATTTCCGAGATGAAAACTAAGCGAAAGAACTGCCTAGAGCAGGGCTAGTGAACTTTGGAAAGCTCAGGGGCCACAAAGAAAGATCTTTCAGCCTCAAGGACCACACTTATATTTTATTTAGCAATTCTTTGATATAAAAGCGAGTAGGACATTGTATGAGTGGCATGTCTTATGATCAAATCATATTATCAGTATTCTTTTGATTACTTGTAAAGGTATAACAGGTAATAATTGTTTTTTGGTATAACAGTAATTTTTTTTCTAAATTTGTTTAGAAGAATTAGAAAAAAATGTCTTTTTGTAATGTTTATATTATTGTGTGTGTATATATATATATATATATATATATATATATATATATATATATATATATATATATATATATATATATATATATATATATATATATATATAGATATATATATATATATATATATATATATATATAGATAGATATATATATAGATATAGATATAGATATAGATATAGATTTATTTAGAAGAATTAGAACAAAAATACATGCTTGTTCATATTATTGCACAACATTTATATGTTTCAATATACATATGTAACATATGTAATTTTTCTTCATTTATTTAGAATTAGAAAAAAAATGCTTTTTTATATTGCTTGCTTATATATGCTTGTTTATTGCACAACATTTATGTTTATATATAACTAATTATTTTCTGAATTTATTAAAAGTTAAAATTAATACTTTTATTAAGCAAGCACAAATTAAATTAATCAAAAGTGACAGTAAAATATTTATATTTTAAATAAATCCTGTTCTTTTGAATAAAATTTTAAACAGCACAACTTTTTAACATTGGTAATAATAATAAATGTTTCTTGAGCAGAAAATTAGCATATTAGAATAATTTCTAAAGGATCACGTGGCACTGGAGACTGGAGTAATGATGCTGAAAATTCAGCTTTGCATCATAGAAATAAAATATATTCAAGTAGAAAACAGTTGTTTTAAATTGTAATAATATTTCACAATATTAGTGTATTTTGGATCAAATATTTGCAACCTTGGTGAGCTTTCAAAAACAGTGTACACTGGAAAGGAAGCCATGTTTTATGCAGCTGTAAACACCATCAAATGACATTTACTGCTATATCTTGCTCCTTATTAACAAGGCAAGAAGTCTTGATAAGATGCTTGTAATGTACCGTAATTACAGCAGTTGCCATGACAATGATAAAATCACACAGGGCTCAATAGAGAAGGCTCTGTGTGTTGAGTAGTGATGGCTTGGAGGAAAAGACAAACACACATAACATGCAGAAACATACCCCTGGGTGCAGTTGGGATGGCAGGGATGGCACTCGTTGTTGGTCTCAGCATATTTGAAGATGAAGCTGTTTGCTCCTTGGAGACCATCAGGGCATTTCTCCACACAGTTGGGTCCATCTTTGAGATGCAAGCACTTCGAGCAGTGATCCGGACCCTAAACCATGCAGACAAAATGCACGACAATGACCTACAAAATGCAATTTGTCTAGTCTTGAGGATATTTTACTGATGCTTATCTCAAATATTTTATGCACATGGCACTTTTTGGTACTTTCTTATGAATTTGAGTAACTTTCATTAAACTTTTACTTAAATCACATAGCGCTTTTGACAACATAAACAAATTCATACATATTTGATCTAAGTAATTGCCCATTTTGAGATGGGTGTCACACGGTTGGACGAGTTCTTACATTCTCTGACAGCTCTGATGTTGCTAATTATGCATCTTAGGAATTGAGATGGACAGGCAGGTTATCATAAGAAGATGACAGCTTTGTTCATCTGCATTTAAACTCTAAAACTTCTGCACTTGAATTTTTACTTTTTACAGACAAAACAGAGGACTTCAAGCTTCATTTACTGAAAAATATCCAAATGTGCACAGAAAAATATCATAATGATGGCCCTGAAGGGTTGAGCTTGAATAGTGGAGTAAATTTAAAAGGCATTTTAAAAATTCTTAACGGTAATGAAATGGTATTCGCACACCAGTTTTCCTCAAAAATGTTAAGTGAGATTTGATAGGGCAAAGTCAAGGCAAGTTAATAATAAAATAAATAATATAATAAAGTGCACATATGAATCATGGATAACCAAGAAAGCTAATTTGATCAATTCTGATGGCGTTGACTTTAAATAGCACTGCTTAGTTTACTTACAGGGCCGTGACAGGTAAGAGTTTTATCTTCGGCCTTTTCGCACTGGCTGTCACACTCCACACACACAGATCCATTGGCAAACTCACGAACATCTCTAAAATATGAATAAAATGCACATGAATAAAACGAGAAAGGTTAATTAAACATTATATATTAAAATAATACAGTTTTTGCTGAAATAAAATAAAACATAAAATAAAATAAAATATTTGCACAGTTGTTTTTTGTTTTATTTTACTGTTATTAGAAGAAAATGAAATAAACAGTTGTTAACAAAAAATAAATAAATAAATAAATAAATAAAATAAAATAATGAAATATTATTTAGTTTTATTTCTTATTTTCCAGTAACAATTTTGGCTGTATATGCATAAATAATTGTTCAGATTCTGATTATTCTGTGAATCAATTTATTTATCATTCGGTTAATTTCATTTTTAAATAATATAAAATAAAGTCATAAAAATATAATACAATTTTACTTAAATTATGTTTGGTTAATTTATTTTTAAAATTAAAATAATAAAATAAAATAAAACAAAAAAACAACACATTATTTAGTTTTATTTCTTATTTTCCAGCAACCAATTTTGGCCATATTTGCATAAATAATTGTTCTGATTATTTGGTGGATCAATTTAATTAACGTTCGGTTATTTACATTTTTAAATAAGATAAAATAAAGTCATAAAAATATAACAAAATAAATAAAGAAAATAAAATAGTTAAGATTCAAATTATTTAGTTAATCAACTTAAATTATGTTTGGTTAATTTAACAAAAAATAATAAAATAAAATAAAATAAAATAAAATAAAATAAAATAAAAAAGCAATTAAGAGTTGTAGGTACTAGGTACTGTAGGTAGATTGGTAAATAAAAGCTTTAGTAGATAGTTCTGATTCTGATTATTTGGTAAATCAATTTTAATTATGCTTGGTTAATTTAATTTTAAAATAAAATAAAATAGTTCAGATTCTGATTATTTGGTGAATCAATTTAAATTATGTTTGGTTCATTTAATTTTAAAATAAAATAAAATAAAATAGTTCAGATTCTGATTATTTGGTGAATCAATTTAAATTGTTTGGTTAATTTAATTTTTAAATAAAATGTTTTATTTAGTTTTATTTCTTACTTTCCAACAACCACTTCTGGTTGTAGGGTTAGGCATATAAGTATATGCATAGGTAATTGTCTTTTAAATATTCCTTTAAATGATCCTTAATTGAAAGCATTTGAAAGTAGGTAATGTATTCTCTCAGCAACAACACACAGAGCAGGTTTTGTTTTGTCTCAGACTCATTCTCCATGTCTTCTTGAACCATGGCCAACTGAACCGCAGACACTACATTCACACACTGGCGAGAACTTGGCTAATACACCAGTCGGCTGAGTAAGATCCATGAAAAAATAATGGCATTTTAATTAGAAAAATCTTTCTCGGCTCTGGTCTGAGAGGAAAGAACAAACAGTCCTCTTTAAATTTTATCTAAGCAGATGGCAGCTCAGATTGCAGGAGATACGGCAGAGGGGCTGCCTAGCAGACCCATCAATACCCTTTCCTTTGTTCGTTTCCATCAGCCCATGTTTCAGAGGGAAATTTTGAGAGCCGTTCCAAAACAGGGAAAGATGGTGCCTTGTCAATAACAGAGTGGGGATCAAAGAACCCTCCCAGATCTTAAAACATCGGTAATCGAGTGTACAAGCACTCACAGTTTGACGATTCTCACACTGGAAATATTTCATCTCAAAATGGGTGCGAATGTAATACACTAAACCAACTTTATTAACTACCAAGACTTCTTCTAGCTACCCATCTAGCTACCTACAACTCTGAATGGGTCTTACTTTATTTTATTTTATTTTACTTTACTTTACTTTATTAATTAATTTACTTAATTAATTCATTACATAATCAGAATCTAAGCTATTTTATATTATTTTAAAATTAAATTAACCAAACAAAATGTAAATTGATTCACTAAATAATCAGAATCTGAACTAGTGTTTTGTATTTTATTTTATTTAAAAATTAAATTAACCAAACAAAATTTAAATTGATTCACTAAATAATCAGAATCTGAACTATTTTATTGTTTTTTATTTAATTAAATAATTTATTTTTTTTATTTAAAAATTATATTAACCAAACAAAATGTAAATTAATTCTCTAAATAATCAGAATCTGAACTTTATTTTAATTCAGTTTTTGTTTTATTTAAAAATGTATTTAACCAAGCATAATGTAAACTGATTCACTAAATAATAAATATCTTAACAATTTTATTTTATCCTTTTTTATTAAATTAACCAAACTTAATTTTAAATGATTCCCTGAGTAATCAGAATCTAAACTTTTATTTTATTTTATTTTATTTTATTTTATTTCATTATTATTTCAAATATTATTTCATGTAATATTTTTACCTACCTACAGCTCTAAACAGTTATTTTATTTTTGTAAAATTAACCAAACATAATTTTAAGTGATTCACTAAGTAATCAGTCTTAACTATTTTATTTTATTTTTAAATTAAAGAAACCAAACAAAATGTAAATTGATTCACTAAATAATCAGAATCTGAACTAGTGAATCGTATTTTATTTTATTTAAAACTTAAACTAACCAAGCATAATTAAAATTGACTCACTAAGTAATCAGAATCTAAACTTTAATTTTATTTAATTTATTATATATTATATATTTAATTTTATTTTATTTCATGTAAAAATTAAATTAACCAAACATTATTTAAATTGATTCACTTAATAATCAGAATCTGAACTACTTTATTTTATTGTAAATTCAGCTGAATGTATTTCGAATCAGTAATCAGAACCTCTCAGAAAAACTCTTGGTTGAGTGACTGAAGGTTTTTGGCACATCCCCATTCACAGACTGGGGCTGCTGATTTAAAGCACAATTAATTGAGTGTAATGAGACCTCCGTTCATTCTCCAAAATATGACACTCCCCCACAGCTGATTATTGTTAGGAACTAAATTGCATTTTTCTGCCACGGGGAATCCTATTCAGATGTTGGTCAGAGTTGCCATTGTTTAATGACTACAGCAGAAAAGCAGTGCCAACCAAAGAGCTCTTCTCTGCCACTCCCGGTGGAGCAGAATGTAAATTTGTTGTCAGATGAGTGTTTCCTCTTTGTCATTCACAGATGGCAGTGTGTTTTGAGCCCACTCGGGACAGGCCGAGGAACAATTAGCTGGATTTTGGCCTGTGCAGTAGCACTGGCCAGACACGGTCCTTCTGCATTCAGACTAGTAACTTTTAGATGAAATCCATCCCTCTCTCTGATTCTTTTCATCTTTTCTCACACATCCCCAAGGCAGAAGTTTGTACACAATTGTGTTTACAAAGCGACTGGGGGCGAACGGCAATCTAAATGATAGATAGTCTTCATAAAACAAAAAAATACTGCAGTAACCATGGTTGTACCCAATAGCCTAGTGCCAGAAATTGTGGAGTTTAAAATGCTGCCCACACAATGGATCTTATTCATGAAACAGTAACAGAATGAACGTAATTGGCATGTAAAATATATAAACTGTCAACCTGACAATTGACAACTGGATTCATAAATTTTGGTTTATTAAGTCTTAATGATATACTGGTTCAATGGCTTATAGTGAAATGAGTAAAATATGTCTAGTATTTTATGAATTTCATTGCAAAAATAACATTTTAGTTTTTTTTTTTTAATCTATAGTTATCTATATTTTTTTTTAAATCTTTTTTTTTTATATCTGCTATAATGATATAATAACATTAAAATAAAATATATAAATATATAAATATATAAAATATATAATATATTTTATGTTATGGGTATTATATTTTATGGCTATTTTATTTTATGGCTATTTTATCTCATTTCAAAATTAAATTAACCAAACATAATTGTAATCTATAATGACATAATAATTTTAAAACAAATAAACAATAAAATAAAAAATACATTTATTAACCAGGTGAATTTCATGTGTTCAATCTTAATTTACCATTCCTTTTAATCAATTGTTAATCTTTAATTGTTTTAAAAGAGTATTTTATTTTGTTTTGTTTTTTTTGTTTTGTTTTGTTTTGTTTTGTTTTATTTTATTTTATTTTATTTTATTTTATTATTTTATCAACAGTATTTTGTTCATACATATTTAAACACACACATCTATACAGATAGATAGACAGATATATAGATTTTTCAGCATAAATTCTTAGATATGGCAGATTTTTTTTTTTTTTTTGGCTCCTTTACTAAGTCTGAGTGCAAACTGTCTTATACTCACCCATCGTAAAGATTACATGCTTTCACACAGGTCTTTCCCCGGCTGAAATATTTACAAGAGAGACACTGATCTGGCCCGGGACCCCAGCATCCTGCCACTGAACACAGCGGATCACACACCATCCTTTGCTGAGCTGCGGAGGACATTCACAGAAATGACTTCACACACATACAGTATATGGGCATTATAAGTTAGACATTAAACAACATTAAAGGCCCCATGACAACAGCTCTCTATTGACTGAACCAAAGTCCCTCATATTGTCAACTGGGACCGTCAATTGTGAATGCAAAGCACTGGATGCACTTCACGGCTGTCTGGGCTATTGGACAATCCAGGGATATCAGTCTACTGTGATCGGTAGTGTGGAAAAGAGGCCAGTGAATGAGCCGGCTAACAGCGCCATTGATCTCACACACCACAGACTTATTATCACACTAATTACATCAAGCGCAGCTTGGCAGTGCGGCACTGTGGGAAGTGTTCTGCAACTGTCAACATCTCCATTACGGATAAACCTGTGGTTCTCTATTTCATCAGTTCAGGGAATTCTTATCGTACATAAGATACTGGCATGTAAAACAATTGTCTTTATGTTCTATATCTGTCCCAAAGGTAATGTGTATTGAAATTCAACTGGCAGACCTAATAGACTTGTCTATTATTAATGCTCAAGTATGCTATGATGGTAAGTGTGTTGACAATTTGAGGTCCTTTAGCCAATAACTGTTCAAATCTCACAAAACTTATAGTCAGCCTCACATTTATATATATATATTTATTTTTTTTTTTTTTTTTTCAATTTACATTTATGCATAATCTGAAATCTGAATAAATAAGCTTTCCATTGATGTATGGTTTTTTAGGATATGACAATATTTGGCCGAGATACAACTATTTGACAATCTGGAAACTGAGGATGCAAAAAAATCAAAATATTGAGAAAATTGCCTTTAAATGTGTCCAAATGAAGTTTTTAGCAATGCATATTACTAATCATAAATTAAGTTCTGATATATTTACAGCAGGAAATTTACAAAATATCTTCATGGAACACAATCTTTACTTAATATCCTAATGATTTTTGGCATAAAAGAAAAATCAATCATTTTGGCTATTGCCACAAATATACCTGTGCTACTTATGGTTTTGTGGTCCAGGGTCATATATAAATATATAGCTAGTGAGAAAAAAACAAAAACAAACAAACAAACAAACAAACAAACAAAAAACCCTCATAAATATTTATACAGCACAGTATAACTTCATTAATGCTGACCTTGGATTATAGTAATGAAAATAATGGAAGAAATAATTACGTAATATTCAATAATAAAAGTAATATTAATATAAAAGTAATATAAAAATAACATAAAAAATAGTTTCCAAAACATTTTATTTTTTTCAATCTCAAATCAATATTTTATAATTAAATGTTTACGAGAGTTTAAACAATCTTAAAACTTCTAAACGTTTAATTTAATGTAAAAAAAAAAAAAAAAAAAATCAAAACCTTTATTTTTTATTTATTTATTTACTTGTTTTTGACTTTAAAAAATCTAGCTGTTGACTGTATTTTCTGACTGATTTTCTTCAACAAAATTAAATAAGATTTTTGAACCTGGCTTAATCCAATATTCAGATTTCTATTCTAGAAATTTATGAAAACTGGTCTATATTTAATTAGATAAACCCTCATTTGCATATTTAAACTTACATTTAGTCATTTAGAAGACACTTTTATCCAAAGTGTCTTACAAATGAGGACAATGAAAGCAATCAAAATCAACAAAAGAGCAATTATGTAAGTATGACAAGTCTCAGTTAGCCTAGCACAGTTTTTTTTGTTGTTAATTATATATTAAAATAAAACAAAAAACAGATAGAATAGAAAAGACATAGAGTAAGCTAGTGTTAGAGGCCTTTTTTGTTAATTACATAAAAAATAAAAAGGAAAAAATAGAATGCAAAAAGAATAAAGAAGCTAGTGTTAGTTTTTTTTTTTTTTAGAAAACAAGCAGTTAGAAAATGAATAGTGTGCAAGTCTTAAAGGGTCAAGGTTTTTTTTTTTTTTGAAGAAAAAAGTTAGAATAAAGAGTGCTAGAGTTATTATTCCCAGTTATTAATCACCTGGGGAAAATATGGTGATATCTATTATGTACTATTTTTACCCTACTCACTCTTTACTGTTGTGCCTTAAAATAGTGACACATTTGAAAAATAGTCACAAAGTATACATTTATAAAAAAAGGATGTAGCCATTTTAATAGAGTACTAAAATCATTGTTTTCTTTTGATAGTGTGGCTAGAGCACTCACTACACTCTCTGGGTTCCCTGTTGTTCTTGATCAGAGATCTCTGGGTGCTGGTGCGAAACAGACTGGTCCAGTTCACCGTGTTGTAGAAGCAGAGCTGGCTGTTGTTGGTCATGTAGACGTTACCGGCGCTGATCTCTTTCAAAGACTGGAACTTCAGCGAAGAGATCCAGCGCTGCTTCAGGATCAGCAGAGAAATACCGCTGAGAAAACAAAGATATGCAGAAATCAGGACGATTAGGAAGTCAATAAAAATTGTTGGTTTGTTTATTCATGTAGCAGACAGTTTTACTTTGATCCACTGTGATGAGCTAAAATCAGTTCCACTGATGCTGACAATGAGATAATGATCACAGAAAATAAGTAAATACTTCACTGATTAGCTCATAAATCAGATGTGCCTGACAGAAAATAATCTTACCTATAAAGTGTTCTTCCTCCTATGGTGACAAGGTTGGAAAAGACACCAAGGTCAGTCATGTTCTCTGGCCAAGACTGAATGTTCAGGTAACCTTTGGACGCAGTTAACAAACCTGTATTATTCAACAGTTATTGTTTTGACGTAGCAGTAAAAAGCAAAGCAAAAATAAAGCAAAACTAGTCTTGCAAAACTAATAACGAAATGTAATACTGCACCACAATTTTTCAGTACCACTGGGAGTGCTTTCCACGGTTGCACATGTTCTTATGATCAATATTTTGGTGCATCAGAATCAGAGGCCCATTTATATGGTGGGCATGGGAACTGCATTCACGACAACAGTCATAGGTCTTTCTTATTGTGCAGAGTTTCATTACGTTTCACTCCATTAACTGCAATATAATATCTGACTGCGCCACACACCCCATTTTAATTAAAGAAAAGCCTTTTAACATGACTAACTGTTCAGTTTTTTTAACCTATTACACTTAACAAATAAATACTGTAACAAATCCCATTAGTTTAAAAAATAACGATGAAGACCGTGAGAAATTAATCACTTGTGCTTTTTTATTTGCATATAGCTTTACCAATTCATCTTAAAAACGAATGAGAACTCTCTCTCTACCTGTGATCTCTCTGACAGTCCGGAACACATTTAGTCGTTCAGGATCCAGAGCACCGATACCATGATACATGTCTCTGTCAAACAAAACAAAACAGTAAATGAGTGTAAGGAATTTAATTTAATCAGCAAGTTAAATTACACTCTAAAAAATGCTAGGTTCAGCACGTTGGGTCATTTTATTGGGTTATTTCTATTTTTTTTTTTTACCCAGGTGCTGAGTAGTTTTTCTGTAACTAACACTGGGTTATTTTTTTCCACCCAACCGCTGGCTTGAGCCTGTCTCTGACAAAACAACACAGCCAATGGCCACGAAGCCCCGCCTTCTTAATGAACGAGCCAATCGTTGATTAGTAAAGCTGCCGTTACAAGTCCCGGTTGCTATAGAAACAGTCAACGTTCTGAGACGTCCGTTCAGTACTGCGCATGTGCACTGGCTGATCTAACCTGAAAATAAGCTTTTTTTTATGCTATTGGCGCATAAGGAACTATATTTATGAGGCAGTTCTGGTCAGATTTCAAATATGAAATTTAATCGTAAACTTGGTGAACAGTTTTGGAGAATTTGATGTTTCCCCATTCAAAGAGATAGGAGCTGCACTTGCCTGCCTGAGAGGCATTTCAAAGATGGCCTTAAAGGGATCATCAGATGCCCATTTTGCACAAGGTGATATGATTCTTTAGGGTCTTAATGAAAAGTCTATAATACACTTTGGTTAAAAATTCTCAATAGTTGTGTAAAACAACACCATTTTTACCTTGTCAAAATAAGCTTCGCAAAAATCATCCCATTCTGAGAGATTGTTACTTTAAATGCAAATGAGCTCTGCTTGCCCCGCCCCTCTCTTCTCTCTGTGGAGTGAGGAGCTGGTCCGAGAGACTGTTTACTTTATCCACGTTTAGCCGCGTTTAGCCGCTAAACTTGCTAACTAGCACGTTAGTAGGAAAGGTGATTGCAGAGGTTCATAAAAAAAACCCTTATACTCACTTCTGCTATACGATGACGAATGATGTGCGCGAGCATAGACGCATTTAAGTAGATCGGGAGGCGCATTCCCTTCACAAACAAATGTAATCCACTGCATCTTCAGTGGCTCAGATATCGGGAGTAAATGACGACCACTGTGTTCATTATTACATCCAGCAACACCTCAATCGCTCAATCGGAGATACTCTTGTCTAACTTACATCCCTGCTCCGGCATCGAAACAATAGAGGTCAGACTGTTACAGCTGATCTGAAGTAAGATGCTCAAGTCAATCAACTACTGTGGGAGCGGCCTCTGTCGGTGTGATGCCACACCAACAGGCATCTGAGAATGGCTCGAGTGAAATGCGAGGCCGCGGTCTGAAGTTTGCAGATAACCCAGTGAACAGCAGCCCTTCACTGGCTCAGATTTCGGCGACACACCGGCATGAGAATTAGCGCTATTTTGGTAAAAAGCGATTACAGATAACGGCTGAATACACTAATATTAAAATTCTTCTTTTAAATGTTACATTTTTATGTCTAAAATGCTTGTTGCATGAGTTTAAATGTATGTCGTTTTGTAAAATATGTTGCATTCGCCCCCAAATAAATTAAATTTGTCTTGTATTTTGTCCATGTGTTCTTGCTTAATAATAAATGTTCTTCTTCTGATTATTGCTGTTGATGCTAGTAATTCTGTATGTGTTTTTATAAGTTCCAGTCCATTTCAAACTAGCAATATAATAATTTTTAAACAATAGTTGACTTAAATAAAATAACCCAGCATGTTTGGTAAAATCATTTAACCCAACCAGCTGGGTTAAAAAAAACCAACATGTGTTCTAAGATTTACCTAGTGCTGGGTTGCCAAATAACCCAAATTGGGTTGTTTTTAACTTAGCATTTTTAGAGTGTTCCAGGCAAGTTATTAGACAACATATAACCCTGAAAACCCCTGATCCTGAAAACATTTTGCTCAATAAACAGTTTTTGATAGAGTAATAATATCCTGGGAACAACTAGGTCAATCTAATTAGGATTTAAACTGACTTTGCATGAAGGTCGTAGATTGTGACTACAGATTTTTCTTCTGTCAACATGCAAAGTAACACGTCAGCCCTATATACATCAAAACCACTTTGTTGCAGTGCTTGCTGGCATGCCAGGAGGAGTTGACATGCACTTATTGCAGATTTTGAGAGCACACAGCTGTTCAAAGAAAAACACAAATGTCATTTGGGAATATCTGACACTGTCAGGCTGAAAGCCTTAAACGTTCCTCACCCTTTAATGCCTGTGATGAGGAAGATGAGGTTGCCGTTGATCTTGGTGCAATTGACAAACTTCTCAATGTTGCTGGAGTCTACAGTTTGAGCCGTTTGGAGACTGCCAGTACCTATACCATCACACACTGAACACCACATACAAAGACAAATGTATAGTTATTTACCTAAAAAAGTGTAGAGGTTATTTGCTGTTTTTTTCAATAAACATTGTAAAACAGGTAAATTCCTTGTTCTTTACTTTTTGGACAGATGTCAGTGCATGGAATGCACATCTTGATGTGATTTTCTTCCACCTCCATCTTGTTGCTTGGACAGGCTCTGACACAAGAGCTGTGATCCACCACAAAGTTATCTATGTCAAAGAACAACAGAGCTTAGTTGCTTTCTTGTTTTAAAGGGACAGTTTAGCCAATCTGTCTTCATTTAATCACCTTCAAAATAGATTAATCAATGCATGCTTAATCAGTGTAACTTACGTGGGCATTTCTTGACACAGAAAGCTCCATAGGTGTATTTGGCATTGGGATTGTGCTCGAGCTGGAAGGTTGTTGGATTGTAGACGAACGGCTGAGGACATTGTGTCACACAGGCCCCGCTGTCATTAAAGTTGGTACAAGCCTGAGAATAAAAAAAAGAGTCATGTAAGTATGTGGTCGATCGACAAAACATGACTATAATGGACAGACGCCTCTGCAGAGCTGTCAGTGTTTTCAACACATATAACAGTACAACATCACCATGAAACTACTTTAAAAACGAAGTGTGCAGGCATTTGCCATTACATTTATTACACTATTAAATCATACAGAATGAGATGTTGACATACGAAGCAGTCTGTGTCTTTGGGTCCAAAACAGCCTCCTGCACATTCACGGTGGCAGCAGTTACTGACGTACGGACCAAAACAGCGTCCATCACACTGCTCTGCACACACCGTCTTTGTCACTGTAACCGCAAAGACAAAAGTGAAGCTCTCTCCGATTCCAAATTTGTGGACTTTTTATGACTTTTCTGTAAATATGTCAAAAGTCACCAGGACAAAGCAAAAACCTTTAATCTATTATTTGCCAGACAAACTGCACACCCCCCACCCCATCATTGGTGACACTCTACAGAGCTGGATTGTCTTTAATTATACCTAATTATGTATTGAAAACTGAACCTGCCATCCCCTACCGTCCCTCTCTTTGTATCTGCCACCCACTCTGCACACCCATGCGTGCATCACCACAGGTTGTGCCACAAGCACCATAGAAGATCACAGTGTTCCCAAGAGCTTTTCACTCTCACTTCAGAATGTTTTTACATTGCAGACAGAACACATTTAGTTTCAATGACTGAAACTCTGTTTTTATGTCTCAAACTTTGACACACAGTATTATTTCTTTATTTGTCTGCAACATAAAAAGACAAAAAAATTAAAGGATTAGTTCATTTCCAGAATAAAAATTTTCTGATCATTTACTCACCCCTATTTCATCCAATATGTTTATGTCTTTCTTTCTTTGGTTGAAAAGAAATTAAGGTTTTTGAGGAAAACATTGCAGGATTTTTTCTCCGTATAGTGGACTTCAGTAGTGCCCAACAGGTTGAAGGTCCAACTCAAACACAACTATTAAAAATGGTTCAAACATTCACTGATGCTCCAGAAGGAAACACAATGCATTAACAGCCAAGGGGTGAAAACTTTTTGAATTTGAAGATCAAGGTGAATTGTACTTAATTTGTTTTCCAGGAAGCACGCAAGTATCTTCTGTTGCTTCCAAAAAGCAGAACTAAATGGAAAAAAGATATTTCAGCAAAATAAGAATTTGGACATCTTCATCCTGTTAGAAAGTTTCCTGGCTTCTAATGCTTTCTGGAGCATCAGGTTTGAGCCTTTTTAAATAAATGTGTTTGAGTCCCTTAATTCCTCAGTGTGAAAAGATGGATCTCAGAATCATACAGTCACTGCTGGAAAGGGTTCAAATATGCAAAAGATACCGGAAAACTGAAGAATCTGCAGGACATGGAGGATTTTTCTGAAGAGCAGTGCTTAGTTTAACTGTTCAGAATAAACAAGGGACTCGTGAACAACCATCACAAACAAAAAAACAGTCGTAGATCATCCAGGTAACTACAAACGGTATAAAAAAAAACAAGGGTTACTTTTGAAGGGGGTTATTTTAATCATTTTAGCTATTTTTTGTCTTGTGGACTATATGTAAACATCTTTTATGTAAAATATTTTACTCAGGACAGCACTAAATAAAAATTAACATGCTTTTTGTATGATCTCACTTATTTTGCTAAAATTATTCACATTTTCACAGATTCCACAATGGGTTCCCAAACCTCGCATACCACTGTAAATTTTATTTTTTATATAATTTTAATCGTGCATGGATCATGCAGAGCCCTTTGAAGCTGCACTGAAACTGCAATTCGAACCTTATATGGAGAAAAGTCCTGGAATGTTTTTCTCAAAAACCATATTTCTTTTTGGCTGAAGAAAGGTAAAAAGGGGTGAGTAAATTATCAGGAAACTGTTATTCTGGAAGTGAACTAATCCTTTAACTTCTTAATTAACAACATACGAATTGTTCAGCTAACAAAATGTCCTTCTGAAAGAAGATTTTAGTAGTAAATGGCATCTGTTTTGCTCACGATTTTGAAGCATTTTAACTTTTGACAACCATTTGTAAGGTGAAGAAGTCTTGTATTATCCCTTAATTATGAGAAAATTATCACAAAGATATGACTCCTTTCTCTCTGAGCTAGGTTACAACTATTATTATAATTATGCTGAAGCAATGTACAGTATGAGAAAAATAATGTGCTTTTTAAAGTTTAATTCATATAAATGTATTCTAGCAGATGAATTATACACTTGTAAATGAGTATAATATAGCCATTTTAACATGAAGAAGAACTTCTGGTATTAATGTCATTAATTATATCTAGGAACAAGAAAGACATATTCGAATTGAACTATATATACATTAATTTATTCATTGTTTAGATTTTATTCCATTTGAATGCATTATAATGGTTGTAATTTATGACAGTATAAGTTGATATGTTACTATGAAATTATAAAAAGTTGAAAAGCGTTTAAAGATTACATATTAATGGCTTGCATTTTATCTGTATAGTTATGCAAGTTAAATAATAAAGCATGATACTCACAGCTTTGGCACTGATCTTCCTGGGGGCCCCAACAGCGGCCATTACAGGAGCGATGACACCTTCTGCCTGTGAAATACATCTTAACTTTAATTCTAAACAGTAGCATGCTTCAATGTACTGTCGGATTTGTCTCATACAATGTTCCCACTTAGTTTCCCCAATCACCTTCACCGATTAGATGTAATTGACTGCTTTGTAATTACTGAGAGAGCCTGACTGAGAGGGACTCTACAATATCATTACAGTTAAGAATGATTACTTTAAAGAAATCCTGCAATTTTAGGTTGTAAAAAGATCACAAACCTTGCAAACTATTCGCAAAAGCATATGGCTATGTTCAAAAACTTTGTTAGGGTGAACACTTAATGCAATGAGACAGTGAAATTGGCAGTTTGTATGTGTTTGCATTAATATGATTATAAATCTTCATATTATAGCATGCAAATGCAATTTTTGAAAGGACACAATACAATTTCAGTCTATTTATGAAAATCATGAATTATTATAGCCTGGTTTGAATCATTAAAATCATCTAAACACCAGTGATGGGAATAACGGCGTTATAAATAAATAGTGTTACTAACGGCGTTATTCTTTTTTTCCAGTAACGAGTAATTAAAAGAATTACTGTTTCCCCGTTACCGTTATTGACAATGAAATGCGGCGTTACTATCATTTATTATAGTATTATTATAACTGTATTTTTCAGTTCATCTGAACGGATGCACAGCGTACCTGTATTTGACGAACCGTAAACTAGTGTGAAGGGACACGACTAGCCGTCGATACAAAGCAAAAGAGTCTTATATACCATGACATGCTACATGTGAACGATATTCTTTGCTGTATTTTCCTGTCAAAATAACGGAGATCTTTTGGAATTTTCAGCTTCTAAGAACTGCCGGTTTCTCCAGTAGTAGGCAGAACTAATATATCATTGGCTGGTGCTCACCTATTATTGTCCCTGTTCTGATTTTAGCAAATCAGTTCGAGCGAACGCAGACAATGTGATTAACTTTCATGAGCCCAACAGCTCATTATTTTTATTTTTATTTTTTTTCCCCCTTTTTTATGGAAACAATAATTTTTATACAAACAATATCTTAAGCACCACAACCACTCAGTCAATATGACAAATACGCATTCATACATGGTTATTTTAAAGTTCTAATTACTAAAGTTTAAAACAAAATTATCATAATGTTATATTATAACATTTGACTGACTGATGCCAAGTGTACATTCAGATATTTAAAAAACTGGGCCATTAAGCTATATATATCCGGAGAGTAAACAAAAAATTGTATTAATTTAATTTAAATTTCATTTAACATATTTAATATTGGCGGCATCCAAGTTATTGAACTTTTTTTTTTTTTAAAGTAACGCAATAGTTACTTTCCCTGGCAATTACTTTTATAATGATCTAACTCTGCTACTAACTCGGTTACTATTTGTGAGAAGTAACTAGTAACTATAACCAATTACTTTAAAAAAAAAAAAAAAAAAACATGCCCAAACACTGACATGTGTTTCCACTGTTGTTTGAGGGCACGACCAGAAGTTCAGAACGTGGGTTCTTGATGATGTCCTGCCAGTGGATGGTGTCAGCGTGACACAGGAACTTATTCTGATCCACATACACGCCTCCATTCAGGATTTCTACAAGAGTGAGGATTTAAAAAGACGGTGAATTAGAAATCATGAGCACTTTTGAATAAGTGGCAACATTTCTGCCATTTAGCCTATTTCGGAGCACAAACAATGTTACATAAACAATTTATGTGTATATAGAAGACATACAGTTCATTCAGAGGTCACCATAAGGATATAACCCTGACTGCTCTATGATTCCACTTTAAACGATTTATAAAAGAAGTGTAAGGAAAATAATCTCTCTTTTTAGAACAGGATTTAAGAATGAAATCACCCCAATTCCCAAGTTAAGGAGCTTATAAAAGATCAAGCAAGATTATGAGCACATCAATGTGTCTGTAGAGATTGGGAACATATGCTTTATGTGGGGGTAGTATATTTGATTCCGCATCTCTTTCAAATCCCTCCCTCCTGTTACCCTGTAACAAATATGACTAGGTTTAATGCTAGCCCAGAAACCCAGTGCTCCAGTGAACACTGTGTCCTGTAAGCCTGCTTTAAAATATATATATTTATGCAATGTAAGACATCACAAACGCCTGGTTCATAGCCTCAAACAGCCATCTGATGAATGAGATCGTGACTGGTTGTTTAAAATGGGTGAGTATAGTTTCTTTCACTCTTAAAGGAAAACAGACATGAAGTTAATGAAGCAATATTATTATTCAGACTCTGGCTGCTGCTTCATAATCAACTAATGTAACTTTATAAATTACAAAGCTGGACAGGTCTGCTAGAATATTTCATATCTGCACAGGGTTCATATATTGAACCTACACAACTGATTATATTACACTATTAAATATTTCGTTCTCAGTAAACATTATCTAGTGCCTGATTTTTTTCTGCTTTCAATAGCTAAACCCACACAGAATGGATGATATAATGTGTTAAAACAGACCTGAGCATTACAATTTTATTGCTAGTGGGGAATACAATATATATATAAACATGCACACAAACCTAATAGAAATCTATACAGTATTATAGTTTGTTGATCTAAAAATCAAATAAATCAACGCATTTATTCTTCAAGGAAGCATTAAATTGATCATAATATAGAATAATAGATCATAATTAACATGCAATATTAATAATAATAAATGTTTTTTGACCATCAGATCAGCATATTTCAATTAGGATCATGTGACACTGAAGACTGAAGTAACGGCTGTTGAAAATTCAGCTTTGCATCACAGAAATAAATTACATTTTAATATATATTCAAATGGAAAACAGTCATTTTAAATAGTAATAATATTTTACAAAATTACTGTGTGTTTAAATGCAGGCCGGGAGAGCAAAAGATTTAATTAAAGCTCTGTTATGCATGTTTTTGGGGTAAATAAGGTACTAACGTTTAGAGCACTGACCCAGTGACAAGCTAAAGGTCAAATTTTTGCACATTTTCCTGACACTGTATTGTTCAATGTTTAAAAAAACCCTGACTGACCAGCATTGTGAGATTAGCAGGTCTCAGAGCTCTCATCCCTGCATTCAAAATGAACCCGGTCGTGATCAAGGGTATTCAAACATGACAATTTCACTTCCTTTGAGTGAAAGTGAAATATTTAAATTTTCTTTCAGCACTTCCATGATGATGGAAGTGGAGTGTGCAGGGGGAAAGGTTGAGACTGTGAATGGAACAACAGACCATATGAATACATTTTTAAAGAGCCACTTTTGACATTCACAGCTGGAAACCCAGCCTGCATGAGAAACACTTCACGTCATTAACATCTCTTTGATGAATTCATCTGCACACAATTCTTTCGCTAAGAAGGCGGCAGAAAAGCAGGAATCCCTTTAACAACAAATGTAATAAATCTATATTTAAATGAGAATGCTATAAATATGAGAGAATAAGAATGATAAAGTGCCTTTGAAGGAAAATTAAAAGGCGAGAAAAAAAATTGAGCTAATCAAAATGTCTAAAAAAATATATTATGAAGTCATCTGAAGGGCAAGCACTCATCGCACAAAATGCGGTCCTTATCAGCCAGAGAAATTGAGCGACATTATGGCACCCCTCTTAACATTAACTGTCTGCCTCCATCTGTAAACATAACCCAATCAATTCAGTGGCACAAATAAACTTTGGGTCAAAGCTGAGCACAGTGCACCATTTCTATATTAACTGGAAATCACAGAAAAAAATATATAAAAATAAATATATAAACTGAAAAGTCCTTAATACAAACAACAAGCTGCTTAACTTGGTTGTATGAACTATAACCTTTATACTACTGTAAGTCTTGAAGTATTATAAAGCAGAGACCGCAGATTAAAGCAAATGTATTATATTATATTATTTTTCACACCAATACTGAAATATTGTTAATATTATTTATTACACTATAAAATTCTCACAATGCTATTAGTTAACGTACATTTAAATGCCTAGAAATGCATGCAACTTTAAATCTTAATTAAAATAAATACATTTAAAATGTATTTTACTATTAAAATATAATATAATATAATATAATATGATATAATATAATATAATATAATATAATATAATATAATATAATATAATATAATATAATATAATATAATATAATATTCCACAAAAATATTAAGAAGCACAACTGTTTTCAATATTAATACATCATAATTAACATTAATTATTTATAATAATAAATGTTTTTGAGCATCAGATCAGCATATTTGAATGAGGATCATGTGACACTGAAGACTGGAATAACGGCATAATGTTTATTAATAACATTATTTATTACACTATAAAATTCCTAACATACTATTAGTTAATTTACATTTAAATGCCTATGTCATGCAACTTTAAATCTTAATAAAAATTATTATATTTAAAATGTATTTTACCATTAATATATAATATAATATAATATAATATAATATAATATAATATAATATAATATAATATAATATAATATTAATGTTAATTTTGACTGTTACACATGTGTATATAATTTACTGGGTGTTTTAAGGCAAATAAACAAAATCAGAAATTAAAGAACAAGAATAAACTGCATCTACATTTAAATGAATGTTCAGATGTGCCATAACCAATTCATGTTTATAAGACACAAGACAAGCAAAAATATTGTTCATTAACTTTTGTCAGACTATTAAGATGCCTTGTTATGTGATAAAATATGCACCTCATATTGATTTTATTATTTATCTGTTAACATCTGACACAAAATGCAATCATTTTGCGCACAAGAAGCGGAATTCAGTATTAAACCCAAATTAAAACCGTGTCAAAACCACTAACATTTGAGAAATAATCCTCATTTCATTCTGTCTGTGTCCATTTTTACATGGACAAATCGTCTCCAAATGGCAGATTACAATCAGGGTGATGCAAATGAGACTGGAAAATCTAAAGGATGGGTCACCAGTGCAGATATGAAGAAAAGAAACCAGGCAATCAAGAACAGGCGTTCATTCAGAACTCCTTTTTGAATAATATCCTACTCAATTAATCATATTAAAAGAACAAGTTTTCTAATTAATAAAATAAAAAATAATAACAAATTAATAAAAGAACAGAAAAAAAAATCAAATGATGTGAAGTAAAAGCAAAATGTACGATTATTTCTGAAATTTGTCAGTCTATGCTCAATTAAACATTATTTATATTTTGTTTATGCCACGACAACTAAAAACATTTAAAAAAAAAACTGAACTAGAAGCTAGTTTTATCGATTTAGTATAAACATAAGATTCCGTCATTCTACTATGACAAGTAATCTGGTTTTATCCTGCTAGACATTATCATGCAGGGAAAGCGCTTGGATATGAACTACATCATTTCATGAACAATAACGAATATCAATGCATGAATCAAACTCACTTAGAATGACGACAATTTCTGACACTGTCTTCCATGCATCATTTTTTATGTGGACAAAGACAAATCATACAAAACAGTGCAATCGCTCACAGAACCATTAACTTCTCCTGCCTAAACCTGACTACCGCAACTCACAGGAGACAAACGACGCGCCAATAATAAACAATAAACTTTCTCAACTTTGTGCACTACGTGACCATGTTGCAATGACATGTCATATTAAAAATGACAGACTTCTGTTCGCTTTGTCGCTGTCAGTGAACGGCCCTTAATATCCTCCACTGAGGCTTCAGATCATGATCCACAGCCCTCCGCCATTGTGCCACCCGTCTACGTTCATGACGCGTCTCATTATTCAGCCACACAGGGAGGGGAGTTTGGCTGGTGGAGATAGCAGAGCATCCCAGAAATCACAGCCAGCAGCCAGGGTCTCAGGAGGGCAGGCTGGGAGGGTTGGTGGAGCCATGATACGGCTGGAACCTCACAGAGGGTATAGGCACAAGTTCAAATGTGAACTTGACATAGCAACTTTTGTTGTTTTGCCTTCATCAAATGGTGTAGCAAGACATCATGAAACCTGAAGAAACGGCTAAAACCTGTTGCCATTAGAAAAAAGGAAATATGTGAGTCAGTTAAATGTGTTTATGACTAAAACAAGGAGAAAAATATTACAAATATATTGTTTTTCTTACCCAATTGACAGATTTCTTGTTGTTTTAAGAAAAAAAATCTGAAATTTCTCAGAAAACATATTTTGTGTGTCAATCTTGTTTTAAGAATGTTTAGATATTTGTACTGGAAAAAAAAAAAATACTTTTTTAAAAAAATTTTTTTTTTTTTTAATAAAAAAAAAAGTACTGAATAAGAAATATTTTTTACACAATAAATGCATTTAATTTATACTATTTACATTTATGTTTACAGTTGAGGTCAAAAGTTTACATACACCTTGTAGAATCTGCAAAATGTTAAATATTCTACCAAAATAAAAGGGATCATAAAAAAATGTATGCTAGTTTTTAAGAAATTTGAAAAATAAACACATCTTCATTTTATTCAAAAGTTTTCACCCCCCTGGGACTGATGCTGGAACTGAAGCATCAGTGAGTATTTGAGCCTTCTGTAATAGTTGCATATGAGTCCCTCAGTTGTCCTCAGCGTGAAAAGATAGATCTCAAAATCATACAGTCATTGTTGGAAAGGGTTCAAATACACAAAAATGCTGAAAAAAAACAAGGAATGTGTGAGACCTGAAAGATTTTTCTGAAGAACAGCGGGCAGTTTAACTGTTCAAAAAAAAAAAAAAAAAAAAAAAAAAAAAAAATTCACACACAGCTATGGATCGTTGAGGTAACAACAAAGTATTATGAATCAAGCGTATGTAAATTTTTGAACAAGGTAATTTTTATAAATTCAACTATTATTTTCTCTTGTAGACTATATGTAAATGTCTTTAATGTGAAATATCTTATTCAGGTCAGTACTAAATAAAACATAATATTGATTTTGTATGTATGTATTTGGTAGATGGTTTTATCCAAAATTCCATAGGAAATGAACCCATGACATTTTCCTATATCCGTAGTTTTTCGTGTTTACCAATAGACTAACTAAACCTCCTGAAAACAAGATAAATTGACGTGAGAAATACATTGCCTAAGTATATTATTATTCCATTTGCATATTTTTTAAGCATGTTTTAAGCATAAACCTCATTAAATGTTATTTTTATTTTCTAGCAGACAGTTTTGCAATGTAGGCAATAAAAAAATCATTATATATGGCACATTCTTGACTTCCTCTTTATTGTGTGTGTGTGTACTATGAAGAAAAAATGTGAATGCAAAATAAGCTGGTACGTTAGAAACATCCACATTAACGTCACATCATGGTACATTATGGAGTTTTTTTTATGGAGTGTTTTTTATTACATTTTTCCAATGAAGCTGCTGTATGCAAAAAAATAAAAAAAGGTATGCTTTTTATATGTTTTTATTATTATTTTGTAAATATTTACTTTGGCATTTTGTAAGTAAATAAACAACCCCCTCCCTCCTACATTCACCGGTTATCTGCTTCAAGATTTGCTGACATGAGCAGAGTTTCATGGGGGAGTGCTTTTAAAAAGTAAAGCTGTGTTTGAAGCTGTGAGATTCTGTGTAGTTTAAACATTTTGCTGCATAATGATGATACTGGATTCATTATTAATGGAGCTGTTCCTCTCTGAGCCTTCTGAGCAACAGACCGGTGAGACGACATTAGCTCTGCTCTCTTCGTTTCATTTCAGCCTTTTCACACACAAGTTCTAAATTCCCAGAATAACTTGGTCAGCATGAGTTAAGTTTTTATTGCAGCATTACATACAATACTCTGTGAGATATATGCAATTACACGTAAAGCTAATACATTAAATTTTATAACAATGAAGGCAAAATTACTTTAAAGTTGGAGAAATATCAACAGACATAAGCTATTAAATTAGAATGTCAATCAACTTTCTATTAGTCTGTTTATTTCTTCCTATTTATTCATAACATAAAATCTATGGTTAAATGAGGTTTATGTATGTATGAAATAAGGTTTCAATTGTTGACAATGTGTTATTAATGTGTGACAGTGTTATTATACTATCATTGATATACCATTAAAGTTTTATTATTTCAAGTTTTTTTTAGTTTTACTTTTTTTAGTTTTAGTTATTTTAGTATTAACTAAAATATATAATGTTGCCTTGGCCACTTGCTGAAATAAAACACATTTTTAAAATATATTTTATTAAATTTTAAGCACCATTAAATATACACATCAAGCTAAATATGTGATAGTTAAATATGTTAATTTGCATAGCAATGCAAAGAGGTCGCATACCAAATCAAACAAAAAATAAACAAATATTAGCTTTTTTTTCCATTACATTTTTGGATTTACCCTTTAGGTTCTAACCTGTATCTGACTTTCTGAAGCAATGAAGACGTATCTATTTTGTGGTCAATTCAGCCATTGTCATTAATCTCATCCGGCTTACAATAGCTCTATCTATCCAAAGACGGGTAGTGAAATGTTCCCCAGTGCCAAATAACTGTCCAAATTTCTAATACCACACGTCATGTCCTTATTGATTCAGGAGCTGCCAGAAACTTCACAGACTGAGAGTATATTAAAATATTGAATATTTACTTCAACCCCTGCCAGCCTCCTGTACATGTCAAGATGTTAGATGACAAACCGCCAAGATGTTACTCGGCCTGCCTTGGCCGACTTGCAAATTGTAAAATTCAGATCAGATATTTAAAATTCATGTCTACCTGTTCTGGGTGCCCAAACACAGTCTGAAGGGCCTTGAAAGCAAGATGTTTCTAATACTTTAGATTTATATAGGCATTTAGCACCAGCCTGGCTGCCACTATGCAGTCCATAGAATCTGGGTTTGTGCCAATGATCTGCTAACAGGAATGATGCTACTAAAACAATATTAAAATCTATTCTCTTTGAGAACAGAGAATGAAATAAAATATCATGCAATTAATCAAAAAAAGGAGAGATGCTATCCCCTGTTCATATGCTAGATGTGTGTCAAGTTTATGTTTATGTAAAGAGTATTAACAGCTTAAATGCAATCATTATTTAGCATAGCAAATACAACACAATCCAGACCAAAAAACTAAAATGACTGAAGGGTAAATAAGACTAGAACGACCTCCACCTTGAACTGAGGGGTTTGTGCAGCTGTCAGCGTTATCTGGTGAAAAGATGAAACTTTAAAACATGAGCATCGCTGATGTTTAGAAGTGTGTGGGGGGATTTTACATCAATACCACTCATTTAATCAGACATATGTGAACACGCATATAGATGAGGATTCAAACTGAGAGATGAGACTTGTAAACCATCAAGAATCTGTAATGGCTTACAGTAGCGTGGAGAATAAACAGGGCTTAACAATCACTGAGGCAGTAAAGATGTGTCTCTGCACGCTGTCTTGTCCACAAACAAGTTCACTATAATGTATGTTGGCCATGGGGCTTTCATTTAAATGAATGTTGACTGCAACGACAAACACACAGCAATAAATACATGAAAATAAATATTTACCTGTTGTATGCAAAAATCACATAGTCCTGCGATAAAGAAGGAACTGGAGCCTTTCTACAATGTCTGGTTTTAAACACTGTAGCACAGATGTTTTCAATCACTGCTACGAATGTGATATTGGTTTATACAACGGTTTGACGGCACAAGCGTGTAAATAAAAAAAAAGTGACAACAACTGAGTTTCTTTAAAAACCCTATTTTGTGCAAACTACTTCCTTCCATCACAGATTCAAATCTGAAGTTAACAGTTTAACAGCTGAGCCCAAGATTCCATTACTAATTCGAAAGCATCACTTTAAAGCTAGTAACGAAGGAACATTGAGTTGCTTCATTAAAAGCTTATTGTATTACTGTATTAAAAACCCACTATATTATGTAGAGGTGAGTATTATGAGAGAGAGATGGACTGAACGAGTGTGATTACCTGCATCTAATACAGCATTCATTCTTCAGTTTAATCTCATATTCACAATAAAACATTAGTTTGATTGTCCGCTGAGGAAAGCAATATCTTTGTCATACTATCCTTGCATCTGTTAAAATTTATAGATAATTTACCCACCCCCTTGTCATCCAAGATGTTTAAGTGTTTTTTTAGGCAAACATTTCAGGATTTTTCTCCATATAGTGGACTTCAATGGTGCCCGTGAGTTTGATCTTCCAAAATGCAGTTTAAATGCAGCTTCAAATGGCTCAAAACAATCCTAGCAGAGGAAGAAGGGTAAACGATCAGTTATTTTCTAAAAACATTATACAATTTATATACTTTTTAATCTCAAATGCTTGTCTTGTCTAGCTCTGCATAAACTCCCATCTCATTATCTCTTCCAACTTCAAAATCGCTGGTTTACCTAATTATCTATTAATTTTTTGTTCTGGAGGGAAACTTCTCATTTAAGGGTGATTTCCAGTGACAGCGCTGCTCAGTGCATTTATTGGTAGCATCTTACAAGGTGTTGAAAGTAAAAATAACGTCCTTGTTTACAACTCTGCTTTAGTCTCTTTCAATATAGAAGTCTTTACTGCTGACTCACTCATAAAAACTTAAAAACTTAAAACGTCTCTTGTCGCCATCCAATGATGAAATAATGTAACTAAAATCACCATTATGAACATACACCATTTCTCTATACTAAATACTAATATTACTGTTATTTATATAAAATATTATTTTTAGAATTATAAAACAACAACAGCCACCATAAAAGTTGCTAGGCAATTCATTCAAAAACACAAAGGCAGCACTCTGATATAATGTGTGATATAATATAAAGACGTGATGAGATTTTGCCCTCAGCCAGTACTATTTGCTCTGGAACAAATAATAGATTAATGAGACCAAAAACTGCCAGATTTACCCAAAACAAATAATATCTCACATTTAACTATTAACTACTAAAGAGACATCAGAGCCAGCAAAAATACAGAAATTCTGGTTGAGGTAAGGATAATCTTGGTGGGTTCATGAGCACTGTATGGCCACTGACGCCCTGGAGCTCACATCTCTGAAAATGCCAACGCAAATTTTCAAATAGAAGTTATCTTTATTAACAAACCACATATACTGTAAAAGTTTTCAACTTAAAAACTTAAGTTTAGCAGCTGCCTTAAATTTTTTAAGTTAAATTAACTTAAAAGTCATTTTAACTCATTTTATTGTAGTTGATTTAACTTACAATTTTAAGGCTGCTGCTGAACTTAAGTTTTTCAGTTGAAACTGGTGAAAACTTTTTACAGTGTATTGTACAGTGTCTAAACAACTACATTCTCACCTGAACAACTTAAAACTATATCCTGTGACACAAAAACAGCATTTTTATAAATTTATAGAGGATTTAGGTATCCACCATGACACTCGCTGTGCGAAATACCGTAAGTGTAGTGATACAAACGGTGAAACGGTTGGAGTTTTGTTATTACTAGAATATCGCACACCTGGAAAAGGCTCTCAGTCAGTCAGATTCGAGAAACATAGAGAACTGTTGTATTAAATTGGCTATAAATGCTGGTTTATGCATTTATGTCGATTTATGTTGAGCGTTTTTGTGTTTTAAAAGAGCTGTAAAGAAATTGCATTCCAATCATATCACCTTCTCTCAATTTCTATACGTCCTGATTCATAAGTTGTTGCTTTGAGAAGAAATGCAAGTGATGATTTAATGTGACGAGGATTGATCTATTGCCGTTGCTGTTTACCAAGCATTTGGGAGAACACACAGCCAGCAGATGGAGAGAGAAATTACATGTTCTCTTTAGACTGCGCTCAGCTGCTTGGCATGATTTCAAATAGACAACAAGATAGAAGAGGACAAAACGAAAGCCTGTGGATATGTGTGTTTTCTAAATGTCAGTATAGGGAAAGGAGCCTTTTATTTGTATCCCTGGAAGAATGTAGCTTTGGTAAACACGCAAATTGTGCTTTACACAACTCTCTCTTTGAAAGTGTCTCTATATCATTTCGTAATAATCACTCATGAATACTAATAGTTACTGAACCTCAGACTACATCTATTTGAAATCCAACTTGAGATATTCTTTAATTATAAAATAGAAAGGCAATTGCTTTCCAAGTTCTGCCGTTTTGCTCAAATACGGGGATTTTATCACTATTATTCAGGCTGGATCAGTTGATCTGATATGGACTCTAATCTGTATGCATTAACAGTTCTGGCCTAATTGCTTTTCATGGTACATACTGAGACCTACTGGCATGAGAGTAGTGTGTGGTCAGAGCTCTCTATTTATCAGACAGTCTGCAAATACTGCATGAAGGAATAGAATAAATCCTCTTTATTATTGTTTTCTAGGGTAAATGTCATAAATTATTACACAGACCTCTAGAATTCTTGACTTTATTCCACAGTCAAATATTTCTGAACAATGAATGCTAACCTTGAAAACGCTGTAAAGCTGACCAAAACATCTGTTTCGCAGACATCTCTTTCTTCTGACATAATACAACAATTTCACTTCAAAATAAATATTTCATGCCTGTTTATTTATTTATGTTAGCAGGATAGTTTACCCCAAAATAAAACTTGCATACAGGTCTTGTAAGACTCTGAAGAGTTTATTTTATTATTATTATTGCTATAATTTCTGTTATTATTTACTTATGTTGTGTCAAACATGTACAAGTTTCAATCTTTGTTTCATGTACACAAATTAAGACAATTTGAAGAACACTGACATTGAATTGTATAGACAAAAAGAGACATTTTTTAAAAATATGTTCTTTTTTTGTTTGTTCCAGAGAGGAAATTACATTAAAAAAATACATAAAATTTAAGCTAAATAATTACAATATACATTGCTGCTTGAAAGTTTGTGAACCCTTCTGTTCTATATTTATGCATAAATATAATGCAAAACATCATGAGATTTTCACACAAGTCCTTAAAGTTGACGAAGAGAATCCAGTCAAACAAACAAGACAAATATATATATATATATATATATACTTTGTCATTTAGTTATTGAGAAAAATGTGTTAAATATTTCCATTTCAAATTAACTGCTAATCCTAGAGATTCACATACTTTTGCAACTTAAAAATATTTAACGCTGGATCATTTTTGATAATAAATAAATGACAAAGTATATATTTTCATCTCATTTGTGTAATTGGGTTCTCTTTGTCAATTTTCAAAACTTCTGTGAAAATCTGATGAACTTTTTGGTCATATTTATGCAGAAATATAGAAAATTCTAAAGGGTTCACAAACTTTCAAGCAGCACTGTATATTACAATATATTAAATCATATATGTTAATGTAATGCAGTATAAAATGTTGCATACATTTTTAGATCAGTTTTTAAGTTCATTAAATTTATGAACAATTAGATTCAAAGGTTTACTTAAAAGATTTATGTAGATAGGCAAACAAAAGTGTTATATATCTGCTGAAGTGACCACATGTATAAAAGCTACTCGCCAACAGTAAAGGAGAGTAAGAACATGGAAGAGACGAACATGACAACAACTGCATTTTATATCAAAGGATCCATTAAGCATCAGGGTGCTGTGTCTCAGAAAGGAAGATACACGCTTTCATCTCTTTACCTGGAACACTGTGGGACTGGAATAATGGAATAAAGCACATTCATATTAGAAGGTAAGTTATAACTAATCACGTAATCATAAGCAGTACAGAGGGAATTACAGATGTCACTGTTGGCAGATCATTAAAAACGGACTCTCAGCCCAATAATAAATCTAACTTTAACAAAGTAAACCTCAAATGTAAGAGCCTATAAAAAATTCATTATGGTCGGGCAGCCGTCGTTTCTGGTGGGCATACTGATGGCTGTCTGTCTCTATTCCTCTCTCATCCTTAACCCCTCTGAGTCAACAAAAGGGCCTTGGGCATGGGAAAACATACTTAGAAGTACTCTGTGTGTGTGTGTAAGGAGAGGGAGTTAAAAAATCACTTTGCCTACAGCATTCTTCTCACACACAGCACCTATTAGAGAGCTTAACCATCAAATCAAGCCTGTCTTTTCTGAAGGGGTCAAAGGGTTATGTATAGCTTACTCTACATAATATGCTTTTGTTGACTCTCAAGAAACCCTGAAGTTAAATATGACAATCTTATTTTGAAACTAATGTAGATTTAATTCCAGAGATAATTACAAACCGTGGTAAAATTAGCGTTACTCAGTGAGGACGAGAGACCGGCAGCAACTGCAGCAAATAGTTAAAAAAAGTCTTTTTTGCTCACCAAGGCATTTATTTGATCAAAAATACAGCAAAAACAATAATATTGTGAAATATTTTTTACAATTTAAAAGAACTGTTTTCTATTTGGATACATTTTAAAATTCAGTTTATTCCTTTGTTGACAAAGCTGAATTTTCAGCATCATTACTCCAGTTTTCAGTGTCACATGATCCTTCAGACCCCAAAACTTTTGAAGGGTAGTGTGTGTATATAGTTTTATATTTTAGTATACAAATATTAATGTTGCATAATATTGTTTATTGAATTATTTGAAGTAGACTATCTAGTATCTAGACAGCATTAGATTTACAGAAGTATATTTATTTATACATTAGAATTATGTATTATATATTCTTATACTGTGTAGATACCTATTCAGTCTATTTTAAGTAATAAATAATTTAATTGACTATTAATATTTGGTAAAAAAAAAAAAAATATATATATATATATATATATATATATATATATATATATATATATATATATATATATATATATATACATATATTCAAAGTAAATAAAGCAATATTTTATATAAATTACAAATAAATATTATAATGTATGAATATTCTTGGAATTTGTGATACCTTTTAACCTGATTTACAATAATACTTAAATATGAAAAGTGTTTAAAATAATAAATAAAAATATTGTATAGTATGTAATAAAAAAGATTTTACTGAATTGGAAAAAAAATGCTTAATGCACATTATCATCTACATGAAGACATCAGATAATCAATATATTTCAGTAAAAAGGGCTTCTTCCTCATGCATCCTTCAGATATGTTCTGTGGGACCAAATGCACTTTCCTGTGTATTTCTAAAAGACATCTACTGCATAAAACTAGATACGATGGGAATTTGTTTGGGGAGAAACAGAGGCACGCAGACAATGAGAGATACCTGTCAGGTTCTTTAGGCCGAGCTGTCTAAGGCCGAAGTAGCCATCTCGTCTGTAGTTGAGAAAGATTGCCAGGGAGTAGCGTCCTTCGTACAGTTTAGTGCCACGGATGATCCGCAAGTTCTCCAGAGGAAGATAGTCGAACTGGTTCAGAGCCACCAACACATAACCCGTCACCTCACGGATGGACTGCGGAGATACATATATTCTGTTAGACACGATTAAGCTAAATACGCTGAATTTAATTTGTCATTTTTTGTGAAATGTAGCCAAAAGTATTAAAAAGTATTTTACTCTCACAGAATAAAGCATCACATTAAAGCTCTTTCAGCAGAGATTTGTCCTCTGCTTCCAGTTCCACGAAGACTCAATGCCCTCGGTCATCATGGCAATTGAGCAGCACCAAAAGGACGACTAACGAGACAGCCTTGATATAATTTGAAGAGATAATGGCCCAAGAGAGCGCTGGACCCTCCCTCTCCACACCCACATCAATCATGTTGACATCCAATCAGTGTTTCATACTGCGTATCATTAGCAGGCACAGAGGACAGGTCTATTTCATGCAGAAGAAGTCAATGTGATATAGCTGTACTGATCGGACACACACATACTGGAACTATAGTTGCGGAAATCCATCTGAAGAGCTGACCAAGCATATGCTGACAGCTGTCACCTGCCAGTCACGATCACTGGAAGTGCAGATACTGCGTTCTTGGATACTGGATTCTGACTGGTCAATATTAAAATGATCCACTAAATATTTACCATTAAAGGGATAGTCTACCAAAAACAGTAAATTCTGTTATAATTTATTCATACTCATGTCATTCCAAATTTGTTTGACTTTCTTTCTTCTGTGGAATGTAAAAGAATATTTTTTCAAGAATGTTTCGGTTTCCACTGACTTCCACTGTATGGACGAAAAACACAATAGAAGTCAAAATATCGTCTTGTACTCTATGTTTCACAGACAGACAAAAGGAAGCAAGGAATGATGGAAGGATGAAAGGAAGGAAGGAAGGCAGGAAGGACAAACAAAGAAAATAAAGAAGGAAGAAAGAAAGAAACACACAAACAAAGGTAGGAAGGAAGGATGAAAGAAAGAAAGAAAGAAAGAAAGAAAGAAAAAAGAAGGGATGTAAGGAACAAACAAAAGAATGAATGAACGAACAAAGGAAAGAAGGAAGGAAGGAACAAACAAAAACATTCGGATGAAAAAAGAAAAAAGAAAAAGAAAGAAAGAAGGAAAGAAAGAAAGAAAGAAAAAAGGGAAGGAACAAACAAACAAAGGAAATAATAAAGGAAGGAAAGAAAGAAAGAAAGAAGGAAAGAAGGAAAGAAGGAGGAAAGAAGGAAGGAAGGAACAAACAAACAAAGGAACGAACGAATGAACGAACGAAGGAAAGAAGGAAGGTGGGAAGGAAGGAAAGAAGGAACAAATGAACGAACGTATGAACAAACAAACAAAGGAAAGAAGGAAGGAACAAAGGAAGGAACAAAAGAAAAGAAGGAAGGAGGGAAAGAAAGAAAGAAAGAAAGAAAAAAGGAACAAATGAATGAACAAAGGAAAGAATAAAGGAAGGAAAGAAAGGAAGGAAGGAAGGAAGGAAGGAAGGAAGGAAGGAAAGAAAGAAAGAAAGAAAGAAAGAAAGAAAGAAAGAAAGAAAGAAAGAAAGAAAGAAAGAAAGAAAGAAAGAAAGAAAAGGAAGGAAAGAAGGAACAAATGAACGAATGCATGAACAAACAAACAAAGGAAAGAAGGAAGGAACAAATGAACGAACGAACAAAGGAAAGAAAGAAAGAAAGAAAGAAAGAAAGAAAGAAAGAAAGAAAGAAAGAAAGAAAGAAAGAAAGAAAGAAAAAGAAAATCTTTAATGCCATAGTAGAAACATTTTTGGACATACAGCATGGTAATACCATGGTAAACAAACTGTACTGTGGTATATCTCAAAGTAATGTAGCATTTCCATCTGATACAATCACTCTACTATAATAATACTGTAGTAGTAACTGTCTTTTTGTGAGTCAATCAAGTTTTAGTATAATTATTATGGAGGAGCTCATTCAATTCAAGCCATCTGCGTTTCAAGTGATAGTTGTTAGTAGCTAAAGTAGTCTTAAATCCAGCATATCCAAAGTGTGGGCAGAAAGTACGATTTCTATTGTCCTCACATGACACGAGAGACAATGAACAGAGGAAGACGTCCGTAATCAGTAATTACCTTGATTATACCTTTCAAATGGGCTGAGTGATGAGGAACAAATAATAAATAAAAGCAGCACACTATGGAAAAACAAAAACAAATTGAATACCTCCATTGCACTACTAAATAGAAAAAAATTGGAGCCAGATGTTTTGCTCCAGTACATCTCTTGTATACTATTTGCACCATGTAGGCTTTGTAAATTTAAGTTCAATCACATGTTCAATAACATCTACCTGTGTCAATAAAAGCCTTTAACAAACACAACAAATTTACACATTTGCTGGTTTGAATCTCATCTCACAGGTAGGTCTTTCAGGGTTGCTTGGGGAGGGGCTCCTCAGGGATCAGTTTTTAGACCACTCCTCTTCTCCATATCCACTATATCACACACCTCAATCTTTCATTTCAACCAGATGATCCAACAGTAGCCCCATAGATCTCAGACTGCCTGGTGGACATCTAGGCATGGATGAATAAACATCACCTGCAGCTCAGCCTGGCAAAGACTGAGTTTCTTGTCTTCCCTGCCACTCCAACTCTACAGCAGGAGTCCCCAAACTCAGTCCCGGTGTCTTGCAAAGTTTAGGCTTAACTTGCCTCAACACACCTGCCTGGAAGTTTCTAGCCTAGTAAGACCTTGATTAGCTGGTTCAGGTATGTTTTTTAATTAGAGTTGGAGCAAAAATTTGGAGCTTATATATATATATATATATATATATATATATATATATATATATATATATATATATATATATATGTATATGGAATATATAATATGGAAAATTTTATCTGCTTGACAGGATGAGATGAGATGCATACATACAATTTTCCAAAATCCAACAACCAAATTTTTTTTTTTATCTTTTCTTTTTATTAAGCTGCACAACTTTTTTCAAAATTGATAATAAGACATATTTCCTGAGCAGCATATGAGCATATAATAATTTCTGAAGGATCGTGTAACACTAAAGACTGGAGTAAAGATGCTAAAAATTCAGCTTTGCATCACAGGAATAAATTAGATTTGAAAATATTTTAAAATAGAAAACAGTTATTTTAAATTGTAATAATATTTTCATAATTTTACATTATTTTAATCAAATAAAAACTAGCTCCTGGAAGGCCGGTGTCCTGCAGAGTTTAGCTCCAACTTGCCTCAACACACCTGCTTGAAAGTTTCTAGCATGCCTAGTAAGACCTTGGTTTTTAATTAGGGTTGGAGCTAAAATTTGGAGCTTATATATATATATATATATTTTTTTTTTTTTTTCCTGAAATCAGAAACATTGGTAAACCATTTTCACTACATGACTGATCTCATCCTGTCAAGCAGATACAATTTTCCAAAACCCAAAATCTTAGCAAAGAGAAAAATAAATAAATAAATAAATAAATAATAATAGTAATAATAATAATAATAATAATAGTAATAATAATAATAATTATTATTATTATTATTAAAAGCCAGGGGTTTTGCAACAGTGCTTCAACATACATTAAAGTACAAACACCCCTAGGCCCAAGCTGCTGTCACACCGCGAAGACACAGTAGGTCACAATCTCTCACCTAACACAGAAAAAAACTACCTCCCTCCGAATACTTTTAGCTCAGTAATGAAATCAAACACACCCACACACCAAATGCTCTTTCACATTATACACCTGTATTTTTCCTGTAGGCATCATTAGAATTTTACATTTGTTTTTGAATTTTGCAATGTGTATTCATGGGGTTTGGAAACAAACCACGTCATGGAGTCCAGTTTTATATATTCATCTTCACACTAACCATGCTGACGTTCATGTGTTGCCTGAAAAAATAATGCCAGCATGACTCAGTCTCTCCGCCTGAGCAGCTGAAAAATAGCTGGACCTGTCCGTACATTAGGCTGTGGGAAACAAATTGAACAAACCGAGCAATGTTTTTAAAGTCAAGTTCAAATGGGCGGATGATTTTGCCACTTTAAAGGTACCATATTCTGTACTTTTGAGGCATTTTATGCTATTTTCTTTTTTCCCCTGAAGTCCACTTCTAAATGCTAGCCAAGGTTTCGAGCACCAAAACCACTCTTTGGTTTTTTAAGACTATTTTCCTTTTCAACTTCTAGGCATTTCAAATAAAATAAATTGATCCAAGATTAACCACAACAAGCAATACTCATTTCTCGATGACATCAAAACTAAAACTATTCAATTATAAATACAGTACAAAAGCAAAAGTCAAGTTCCCTTTTGGGACCTTTTACCTCTGGAACCATACAGGTGTAAGTAATAGTTTCTGTTTTATTAACATTAGATATTTTGGAGCATGCTAAAAGTGATGCCTTTACAAGTACAAATCCCACGCACCAACAAGTCTTAAAACGCTCTGTAGTATACAAAAGAAAAAATACCCTGCACACACACTTACTGAAGGCAAGCCGGCAACACTGACTTGTTATCATCACCGCTGAGTGAATGTGGTAATGATAAAGCTGAGAGGGCAGCAATCACCCGTTTTGCATTCCAGCCCAAGAGCAAACGATATAAATGTCAATGTTAAATGCAATCTATTTGTTCCACTTTAGCAGCAGGTGACATAACAACACATGTGCTTGATCAAAACCAGCTGTGACAGGCTAGATATTAAAAATCCATGGAGAGAAACAATTCAGTCAAACAGCTGAATACAATATCAGGAACACAGGAGGCTTCACCATACTCTCATTATAGGATTTTGTCAGAGGATCTGTGAGTGTCAGTCATTATGCTGATTTTGGATCATCACCATTTCAGATCTGCCTCAAATGGAGGGGTTTATTTAGGCTATGGATGAATTAATAGAAAATTAATTGAGCACGCAACCCATAGCATTATGCATGCGCTATGGCAATGACGTCTCACATTGATAGTTATGTACAGATATGTTACAGCGATTCATTACTGTTTTGTACATGTCACATTAATGAGCTGGTTGGGGGGGTCTCAAGACCATCATTCTGGATGTGACTGTCACTTGTCACCTGGATTGTCATTTTAACCAGCGGACTAATAAAACAACGCAAAGCAACAGTGTAAAAGTAGCCCAATTCCAAGGGAAAACCACAGATTTGGCAACACTGCCTGTTAGTAAATGTGCTTGTAGGTGTGTGTTACAAAGTGTGAACTTATTGTAAACAATTCATCCATGCATGCATGTTTTGGCCTCATAACTCAATCTTTTGGTGAAACAACAGACTTTTCTCTGGTATACACTACCAGTTAAAAGTTTTTGAACAGTAAGATTATTTTATGTTTTTTTTTTTTTTTTTTTTTTTTTTTTTAAGAAGTCTCTTCTGCTTACCAAGCCTGCAAACACAGTAAAATTTTGAAATATTTTTACTATCTAAAATTGAATATGTAACTGAATATATTTTAAAATGTAATTTATTCCTGTGATCAAAGCTAAATTTTCATTACTCCAGTTTTCAGTGTCACATGATCCTTCAGAAATCAGTCTAACATGCTGATTTGCTGTTCAAGAAACATTTATTATTATTAGCATCATCATTATTATTATCAATATTTAAAACAGTTGAGTTAATTTTTTTCCCGGTTTCTTTGAGAAATAGAAAGATCGAAAGATCACAATTTTTCCGAAACACAAAGCTTTTGTAACATTATACACTATACATTCAAAAAGCTTGGAGTCAGTATTTCTTTTTTCTTTTTTAATTATAGAAATTAATACTTTTATTTAGCAAGGATGATTTAAATTGATCAAAAGTGATGATAAAGACATTTATAATGTTACAAAAGATTTCTATTTCAGATAAATGCTGTTCTTCTAAACTTTCTATTCATCAAAGAAACCTGAAAAAACTATTCAACTAATCTTAACATAATAATAATAATAATAATAATAATAAGAAGAAGAAGAAGAAGAAGAAGAAGAAGAAGAAGAAGAAGAAGATTTTTTTTTTTTTTTTAAACAGCAAATCAGAATGTTAGAATGATTTCTAAAGGATCATGTGACTGAAGTAATGATGCTAAAAATTCAGCTCAGAAATCACAGGAATAAATGACATTTTAAAGCATATTCAAATAGCACACTGTTACTTTAAATAGTAAAAATATATCAAAATTGTACTCTTTTTGCTGTATTTTGGATCAAAAAAATGCAGGCTTGGTAAGCAGAAGAGACCTCTTTAAAAATCTTACTGTTCACAAAATTTTGTATGCTGGTCTTTTCTATTCAGTTAGTCTCTGTAAACCCCTCCCCTCACATTCAAATCTGCCTTCGTCCAATCAAAAACAGAGGAATTATCCCTGCCCTACATATTTTCTTTTCCAATGTGAATGTACATCACAGTACAGCAGATTTTTTTTTTCTTTAAAGCCTTTAAGATCCTATAAATGCCTTCATTAAGATGAAAAAAAAAAAAAAAGAGAGAGAGAGAGAACTCAGTAATAGACTTGGTGTTTGCGGACACACGCAAAGATGACTGAGGTTGCTTCAAACAATTATGAATGTACACTAAATTGGTAGCTTAAACGGTCAGCATTTCTCCTTGTGATGCAGGGAAAGATGGAGCCTTATTCAGATAAATGGTGATCGCTCAATTATAATTCGCTTTTATAGTCATACCTTTTAATATAATAGCAATCATGGGAATTCCTGGTGCCTGTAATTGCTCTCAGGAAATTATTTCACCTCTGAGACCTTGCCACAGTGCTGTGTCGGATCTAATAAGAAACTGCAGAGGCTAGAATGGGAAACAACAGTGGCTTTCTAAAAAAGGCCAGAAGTTATTACTAACTGCTGATACGTGATCAGTTTTGCCCTTTACTTTCAAAAGGGCTGGGATTAAGTGCAATCAGGTCAGAGACTGCCACTAAAACAGCTTCAGAGCTGAGATAAAATTAAGGCCTATATTTTATTTCCACATTAGCTTATGCATTTTATCAAGACTACATATGCGCTGTGTTCAAAACTGCCTCACTGTCTACTTTCTAGGCAGCTACGGACATTACCGTTCAAAATGTAAAAGGTAATATTGTGAAACATTGTTACAAGTTTTAGTGATAAACAAATTTTAATAAAGTTTACATTTTAAATTCCTGTGATGCAAAGTTGAATTTTCAGCATCATTAGTCTTCAATGTCACATGATCCTTCAGAAATTGTTCTAATAATGCTGAATTGCTGCTTAAAAACAAAACAAAAAAACAACAACAACAACAACAACAACAACAACAACAAAAACTGAAAACAGCTGTGCCACTTAATATTTGTGAAAACTGTGATACATTTTTTTTTACATTTATATAACAAAGTATTTTCTGATTTTCTGAAACTCTGAAGTCTTTAATGCATCCTTGATGATTAAAAGTATTTATTAAAACATAAAAAACTTTTTAATTTAATTTTTAAAAATGTCTTTAATTTCTTTCTTAAAGCAAAATTAATTACATTAAATATTCATATTTATATGAGAAAGAGATTCAACACTCAGTTAATTCCACACTGTAAAAATGATGTGATTTTAATAGTAAAAGACTGTAAAAATGTTGTAAAAAAGACCTGTTAATATGTCAGCAGTGTAACAGTAAGCATAACTTACATTTCATGTAATTTTACAGTAATATACTGTTATATTTACAGTTTTTGGAATTGAAAAACAGAATTCACAGAATTCCCTGTGTGACATTTTACAGCTAATGCTTTTTCATTAACTATGTTTCTTTTTTTTTTTTTCTTATCATTTATGTACATTAAAGTTTTAGATTACATCTAATTCATGTTTATTGCATTGCTTCAGTAACATTTTGGATAAAAATGTTGCCACGCTTTCCCGGATTGTATAATCTGTGAAGAATATACTGTATGCAATGCTGCCTTAGATTTAAGCCAAAGTGATGTTATCTTACTGTTTAGTGCAGCACACCATTTTAGGAACACACTTATAATGTCTAAACATGCTTTCTAGGTAGGTAGCATACTAGAGTTTATAACCAAGCCAATGTATAGCCATGTCGGCACGCATGAACTGTAATAGAACAGGACAAGCTGTTGGGCTGCAGTTTCCAGCAGCATCTCAAACATCAGCTCACCTTAGCCATCCTCCCATCTGTTTACCCACTAATAAGGACACAACTGCACACCGCTGCAGGGCATTGGACACAGAACTATCCATCATGCAGTTGGGTTCATCCTGACCCTATATATGTGGCCTGTGCATTATCACAAACTGAAGAGTTTAACAAGCCTTGGCCTGTGCTCGAATATTTGCTGTAGGAAACACATCCTCGAAATGATACAAATATTACCAAGTCTTGCGACTACCATAATATTTCCCATTTTAAAAGTGCTGTAGACAAAAAAAGCAGGAAAGTAATAATAATCTACTAGAACAATCCTAGGCTGGATAGCAATAACGGACCACCCCATGGGCCTGTTTTTTTTTTTTAGTCTGAACGTAACTTTCGGAAAATGGAATTGTTTGAAAAACAGCTTTTTTTACTGCTTGTGTAACTGTGAATTATTAGCTTTGTTCCAAAAGTTAGTGAGCTGCCTATTAAAGAGCACAGGCACACTTACAGTTCAAAGTCAGGCTCAAATGAAAGGTAACTTGTAAGATGGCTTGGATACTTTGTTTTAGCATCATCCTACGCATCCTTTGTATAAAAAGCAATCCCAAAATGCACTGCGATGAGCTCAGTGAAAATTCAAGTATAGAGAAGTCAAGATTATAAATATAAACCGCTGCTCAAAAGTTTGGATTTTGAATGGTTTTTAAAGACGTTTCTTATGCTCATCAAGGCTGCATTTATTTGATCAAAAATACAAAACAGTCATATTGCAAAATGTTATTACAGTATAAAATAATTGTTTTTTTAAAATATAATTAATTCCTGTGATGCAAAGCTGAATTTTCATCAGCTGTTACTCCAGTCTTAAGTGTCACATGATCCTTCAGAAATCATTCTAATATGCTGCTTTATTATCAATGTTATAAACAGTTGTGCTGCTTATTTATTTTTTGGAACCTGTAATACTTTTTTGATCAATGAAAGGTTAAAAAGAACAGCATTTATTTAAAATAGGTTTTCTAACAATATACTGTTCAAAAGTTTGGGGTCAGTACATTTGTATTCTTTCCTTTTTTTGAAAGAAAAATATGTTTATTCACTAAGGATGTGTTAAATTAATAAAAAGGTGATAGCATAGATTTACATTGTTAGAAAAGATTTATATTTTGAATAAATGCTGTTCTTTTTAACTTATTATTCATCAAAGAATCCTGAAAAAAAGAATCACAGGATCCAAAAAAATATTTGGCCAACACTGATAACTCTAATAATAAATCAGCACATTAGAATGATTTCTGAAGGACGATGTAACACTTCAGACTGGGGTAACAGATGATAAAAATTCAGCTTTGCATCACAGGAATAAATTAGATTTTAAAGTATATTAAAATAAAAAAACAACATTATTTTATATTGTAATAACATTTTGCAATATTACCATTTTTTTTCTGTATTATTGATCGGATAAATGCAGCCTTGATAAGCATAAGAGATTTCCTTAAAAAACATTACAAGTCTTATTGATCCCATACTTTTGAGCGGCAGTGTACACTGCTGGTAAAATGTTTTGAAAAAGGTCTCTAATGCTCATCAAAGCTGCATTTATTTGATCAAAAATACAGTAAAAACTGTAAAAATAACATTATAATTTAAAATATATATTTTCTATTTTAATATATTCTAAAATATACTTTGTTCCCTTGATGCAAAGCTGAATTTTAGGAGCCAAAACAGTTGTGATGTTTAATATTTTTGCAGAAACCAAGATACTTTGACAAGTATAAAGTTCCCAAGAACAGCATTTAAAAAAAATAATGAATTGTAACAATGTAACAGTTTGTAATGGCCTTCACTATCACTTTTGATCAATTTAATGCATAATTGCTGAATAAATGCATTAATTTCTTTCAAAAAAAAAAAAAAAGAAAAAAGATATACATATATAAATGTATAAATTAATAGAGAAAACTAAAAGAAAAACTTTTAAACTATGAAATATCTTTTATTAATTGTAAGTAGAGTCTCCTATGTAAATCACTATTTGGGTTGCTGCCTATATGTAGAGGGTTCAAAAACTGGTCACGTATGAGGTTCCATCTCTGTTTGGATGCTGTCTTAGAAGACAGCTGTCTATATTGGCAGTAGACAGTAAGGCAGCTCATTAAATGTTGGAACAGACCCATTGTGTCATATAAACAGGGCCATGGGACACCAGTAAAACAACGAAAAGGCCAAGTAAATCATTCAATGACAGTCAGAGTTCTGTAACACAGAAATGTATATTTATGAAATGTATTATGGGGTTTGTAGCTATTTATAGACTATGCAACTTGGCTGAGTCAGCCTGAATTACCATAGTAAAGTAGATTCACATTTGTGGTTCATATTCTGGGATAGGAGAAACTAGTTTAACATCTTTTCTATCTATCCACAATTACTGTATATGGTTAGCTAGCTTCATGAAATACTATATAATGTTTTGCTGAAAATTTGCTCTCTCTCAGGCCATTCGAGATGTAGATGAGTTTTTCTTCAGCGGAACAGATTTGGAGCATTACATCACTTGCTCACTCACTGCAGTGAATGGGTGCCATTAGAATAAGAGTCCAAACAGCTGATAAAAACACAATAATCCACACAACACTTTAAAAACAAACAAACAAACAAACAAAACAAAAAAAATCACTGCAGAGGATCGATTTGTGAGCAAGTGATGTAAGATGAAGAAGCAAACTCATTTACATGTTGGATGGTAAGTAGATTTTCAGCAATTTACACTTTTGGGTGAACTATTCTTTAAAAATAGTCTAAGAAAGTAACAATGCTAAACATCTTACATAACATTCTTTTTCTAACATTGATTCCCTGTGAATCATGAGGCTTTTAAATGAGCAAACGTCAAACAAACATATAAAATCTTGCATGCATATTCAAGAAATGAGTATATAATTATCAAAAAATAAATGCAACTCAAACACACTTAAATTGCTAATGCTGCAGCAATGAGTTAGTGAAGTGCAAGCCTTAACAAATGACTCACTTAATGCTCACAGTAACACTCGGCTCTGCACCGAAACTGCTTGAACCTCTCACAGCGACAGAGTGATAATGAGGCAGAGCTGTTAGCACATCACAGTGATTAATACTTCCTCCAACAGTCCTACTCTTACTCTGGACAGTATATCACTGAAAACCCTACTTCTACATTATATTTCAGTGTGAAAATGCAGGATGTCTAACACCGAAGAGCAGAAATCCACAAGTCAAGTGGCTTTTTGTCTCACTCACCAGCTAAATTACAGCGCCCATTTAAATTCACATGTAAGTGCGCAAGTGGCCCTTACTGAGTCATACAGATAGGAAGGGTGCAGAAAATATAAATATATGTTTTGAAAATTAAATAAAATGCAAAAAATAGAGGCCACATGAATGCACTCGTTTTTTTGTTTCAGTTAGTTACTGTATTTATTTTTTTTTTAAAAGTACTTCACATTAAATTATATTAAACTGATGCATAAACATGACTAAATGTATACTTTGAATACAATGCAAGTGGCTTTGGATAAAAGCATCTGGCAAATGCATAAATCGCTTCATGTCTAGCACTGTCTTCCTTCCTTTGTTTATATATTTCCTGTTGATGCAGGAAGTTCAGACAGGACACATTTTCTACTAAAATAGCTAATAGCATTTCATCACAGTCATGAACAATGTTTTTCCAATTGCTTTTGTTAATCAGAGGAAGGAGGGACATTCTCATTCAGGGAGTATTTGATTGGACAAAAACTTGGTCTGTTTTCCAGAAAAAGAATGACTGTAAATTTGAAATTTGCATTTAATTTTTTTTAACTTGCAAAGACACATGGACTACACTGAACAAAAAAGCACAATTTGTTGAGTCAACTTTTTTATTTGTTACCCTGCTGCCTTAAAAGTTTAAGTTCAGTCAACTCAAATAAGTTTAGTCAACTTGAAATGTTAAGTACAACTTACGTAACAAAAAAATTGGTTTATTAAACATAAAAGCTGGGCTTGTTACCCAGCTGCCTTAAAATTTTAAGTTGAATCAACTCAAATATCTAAGTTGTCACTTACTACAACTTTCAAAATTTCAAGTTGACTAAACTTTTCTGAGTTGACTGAACTTGAAATTTTAAATCAGCCAGGTAACAAATTATTTTAAGTTGACTCAACAAATTGTTTTTTACTGTGTAGTACAATACTTTGCTATATCATTCTGTTCAGTCCTTAAGAGCAGAATTTGGACATTACAATTTAATAGCAGAAATAAATCAGAATTAAATCAGCAGCATAAAACAGGACTCTCTGGAAGCTGAATTTAAATCTGAAATACATATGTGAACATCCCTGAGAAAACCAGTGAACAGAACAATCACCTTTCATATGGATGAGTTTGATTAATGACCAATCACAGTCCTGCCTACATTCTGTACAGGAAAGCAATTTGATTTCAAAGTATTTTAATTTAAGCAAAGCTGTTGAATTTTAGAGAATGGAGATAAAAAATAAATAAAGTCAGCATTAAATGGTGTTTGCAACCCATTTGTAATTTGAAATATTTCTATGTGATATTCAGTGTAATTCATTTGGTTGAAAGGTCTTGGTGATGTCAGCCAAATGAAAAGTAATTTCAGCCCTCAAATTAATGCTTTTTTTTTTTTGGTGAAAAACATTTAATGGAAAAAAAAAAAAAAAAAAAAAAACAGAAAAAATGTAAAATAAGACCAAGAATGCGCATTAATAAAGTAAATAAGCCAATTTTTACTTCATGTTGACTGTAAATGTGTCTGATATAAGCAACCTAACAGAAATGAAACCAGACAAAAAAAAAAAAAAAATCAAAGAGAGTATGTTTCCATGTAACCTTTAAATTTAGATGCTAGAAAATATTTTATTATTTGATTATTTCACAGAAGCTTTATTTCCTGACAAATGATGACACTTGTGTTGATGTGACTACCAGAAACATCTATAAAAATAAAATTACATACTATACAGATCACTCTAATCAACATTTTAAGCACATACACACACAAGCACACACCTAATTTGACCGTGCACTGAAATAATTATCAGCAAATCTAATTAAATTTCATGTTTCAACAGTTTTGGGCAGTGATTCTACAAATCGTGAAGACTTTGATCCAATCTGTGAAAGTAGAATCAAATTTATTCTTATTCTCAAGTCACTAATTAACAGGAAAAAAGTACCCTTTAACTGCAAGGCAAGGGCAAAACTGAAGGAAAAATAAAAATATATTTCATATAAAAATATATTTCAAGATGAGAGCAGCTTTGAATTAAAAACAGACTGAAAATTATCAAAGAGCTGGATATTGAAAAACATTAATGGTTTATGGGGAATTTTAGATATCTGACCATGATCACTAAAATAACTAACTGTCTATACGTGAAATGTTGTCTCTTTTCTGTCACATGTAAAGAATTTCAACATAACATAATCAATGTTCCTAATATCATAATATTTAACTATTAAAAGTTGAATGTAGGTTCAGGATTTGCATGCATATATTTAAAAATTCACTTTTAAAACACTTTTTGTATCCAAGGCAAGCATCTCAATATAACCTTAACATATTTTTATTTAGAAAACAAGTGATACGATTATTTTTAGTGATATTTATTATACCGCAAGTGCTGCTAAATAAGTTTAACTAGTATTGAACCTTGACTATTCCTTATATAACATAACGTGAAACAAATATGTAAAAAACCTCCCTAACGCATTCCTCTGAGACTGCGGAGCAGTAGATTGTTCTATGCGCGTAATACCTAAATGGCTTCAAGACAATTTCAACATCCTCACTACTGCCTGAAACCACTTCAGTCTTCACAACGACCGTAGAGACTGGAGTGAATGACCCATGTAAAAGAACAAGAGCCAGCCAGAACAACTGAAGCATTATTATACCGGAGTAAAGCCCCATTGTGCTGAAAATCCTGCTCGGCCTGCAAAAAACGACACGACTGAACAACATCAACCCACGTGGTTTACATTTTTCACATATTTCAGTTGCAAACGAAGGCGATTATTTGTCTCTGCTGCGCTTACAGGGGCACATCAAGTATGCTGGCATGTAACAATCAGGTGGCTTGATGAGACTTTAATGAGCTGTCAATCAAAGTCTCAGGCATTCTAACCTACCACAGGATGCGATGATGCTGTACATTTCTTATTACAATATAATAATACATGTTTCTTGAGGAGCAAATCAGCATATTAGAATGATTCCTGAAGGATCATATGACACTAAAGACTGGAGTAATGATGATGGAAATTCAGCTTTGACACCACAGGAATAAATTAAATTTTAAAATATTATAAAATCATAATAATATTACTACTTTACTACATTTTTCAAATACCTTCTAAACAGCAATCTATGTACATCTTTAGACAACTGTAAAGCAATACACTTATCAACAGCTCCATCCATGTATATGAGACAAACAGACAAATCAATACCTGAAAAAGATTGTGTGTTAGACTGCATCTAAATATATTACACTCTTCAAATCAGCTTGACAGAAACAAAAATTTTACCCAACTTTATTTCCTTAACTTTAAACTAGTGTTTTTTTCCATCCTCTTTTTCACTGATTAGGAATTTATTAAGAAAGATACAGAAACTTGAGAGTGGTTTGATTAATTTCCCCCATCTCTGATCACTACACTACACTACATTTGAGATAATCAAAGGAAATCAGCCCCTATTCTCTGCAGGTCCCAAAATTACCCTGATATGTAAGAGCAACATGAGAAGAGAACAAAGATTATAACATGTCTACCAAAAAACAACAGCCTAGACCAAAGGTTTTCGATCTTTTTGACTTTTTAGCATTTTAACTCTTAAAATTTAGCATATTTAAAAAAAAAAAAAATATATATATATATATATATATATATATATATTAAGAATCATTTAATAATTTAAAGGACTATTTCACCCAAAACTTAATTTTTAAAATCATTTCCTCACCCAAACCTGTATGAGTTTCTTCTGATGAGCACAAAATAAGATATTTTGAAGAATGTTATAACCAAACAGTTGACGGTAGCCATTGACTTCCACAGTATGTAAAAAAAAAAATCTTCAAAATGTCTTCTTCCTTATCAGAAGAAAGAAACTTATTTGCTGTCAGGTTTGAAACAATTTGAGAGTAAGTAAATGGTGACAAAATTTACCAACTTATAGACCAGTAAATAAATAAATAAGATTTTTTTCAGCAGAGACAAAAAACAAACAAACAATAAAACATTTATTTCAGAAGAACACTCAAGAACACACAAGATTTGATTTTATTCAGATTGTGTATGGGGAAAATGGGTTGTAAAAATGGCACGTGACTAAAAGCATTTACAACATATTGAGCAGACCGCACTAACTCTACAACCTCATTTTCATTTGCATCAAATTAAATACGCCATTTACTCTGACAAAAATCTATAATTTGCCTATTGGAGGAGCCCTTAATCAAGCCCTTCTTCAACTGGGCCTATAATGACTTCCATAAAATGCTGTAAAAAACCGCAATGATAATCTCACCTTGAGGAAAGACAGGTTGCGGTTTCTTTCAATACTGGTGATCTCCAGATTACCCATGACCACCTCACAGTTTTCATAGAACTTGCGAAGAGTTTTGTACTGCTGGTCCAAATCCGACAGCGTGCTGAGCTTGTTATCAGTGCCAGGACAGACTATAAAGGAGAAAAATAGAGAGAAAACAGGTAAAGATCAGAAAAACAAAAGATGGATCAATGCAAATAATTCCTCAATAATCTATAGTCTTGCACAAATACCAAACACTGAATAACTGCAGCTATGAAAGCCAACAAAAATTAGGAATAAATAAAAAAACTAAAAAAGGTAAGTTACTGGAAACCTTCCAAAGCAACATTAGGTTCTCTAAACAATGTGTGCAGTGTCCTTAGGCCACAATCATAAATCTTTTTCTCCATATGGACGCTCCAGCATCGCACATATTGTGTGAAAAGACACAGGTCATTACTTCAAGAAAGTAATTAGCCAAATTACTGAGCGAAGGTTCATGTGCGTTTACGCTTCCACTGACCTGCTCTTGCAACTCTAAACATCTGCCATCCACAACAACCAGATAAAAGAGGCATTTTCTGCTTTTTCAATTAAAAAAGCCTGTGTGCCTGGCAACGGTGTTAACGCCAGCTTCTCTTTATTTTCGCCCAGCTGAGCACTGAGGGCTGTACGGCAGGTTTTAATGAACTATTTGATGAGTGATTGTTCCACTGATCCCAGAGACTAATCCTGGCTTGGAATCTCAGCGATGCCAGGCTTCAATCGGGCATTGCAACTCCTGTCTTTGTTTCAGGCTGAAATGACCCAGTAAGATTCACTCTTACCGAAGGATATTGCATGGTGTTTCATGCACCTTTTTGAAAGGTAAAGAGGAGTGTAAAACTGCAAGGTATAACAGACTTCGCATGCTTTGGATGATGCAAAAACAGTTTATAAACGACAACTAATTGCACCGGTTTAACCACACTGTGCTATATTTATTGTCATAAGGATAGTGTTCCATTTTTGTGTCTTTTTTTTAGTCTCTGAAGCTATGAGGTGTATTTATTATAGAATTTCATGCCTAAAGGCATCATAAAATGGTAAATCATTTAACTTCCATATTCCCAAGTAAAGCAGAATATTCTTTAGAAAATAAAATAGTGTACTGTAGTTTGCAACTGTGTAAATTTCACACATTTAATTCTATGTTAAAAAGCATAGCCATTTATTCATTTTTCATTGAATTCTTTTCAAAACTGTCCTGGAGTGTAAAAATGGCCCCAAAAATGACCTGCAGATCTGTTGGGCAGCAGGAAATAAACAGTCATAAACTGAATAATAAAATGAATAATAAAATAAAAGGTTTAGAAGGTTGCACTGGTCAGACAATCAGACAGATAATAGATAGATAGATAGATAGATAGATAGATAGATAGATAGATAGATAGATAGGTCTGGCTATGCAAAACGAACTTGACACTAACTAATTGAGATAATTAATGAGATTACTAACAGGATTATTGACTTTTTTCTCAGTAGTAAAAGCAAAGACAAAAATCTAAGTAAAAGTCCCCATTTGTTGCCCATTTAATTGCTTTCTTGGAGAAACAAATGAAAAATGAATGAGATATTCTCTTTCTTCTCAGTTTTTAAAAAATACCAAGTTAGGTCACATCTCTGTCAAAACCTATAGGAAAAACTCTAAAAGATAGATAGATAGATAATAAATAAATAAAATGCCACCAAAAGATTTCTGAAGACATTGAGTTCCTCTGAAACTCTCACATATTTGTTTTCCTATATTTCGAGCATTTTGTTTTCCTATATTTCGTGAAAAGTGAGCATCGTCTGCATGGTACAGTATTTTCTCTTTTTTACAGACTTCATAAAAATTCCACACCAATTACATTTTGGGAAATGATTGCAATGCAATTTGTATGCAATTCAGAAATACAGATCACCAAAATAAAACCTTAAACCAGTTTCAATTTATAGCCAGTGGAACGGTGCATCTCTAGAACCCCAAACTTTCCCACACTGCTGATTTAAAACAAGCTGGCAGTTCTTCGAGCTCTTGCGTGCCATCTGAACTTGCCATTCTTGTTTCGTGTTGGTTCGTAGAGCGTCTCTTCTTATTGTCTTTCCTGCCGTGGTGGTTAGCATTGCGTTAGCGTGCGCCCCCTTTTGGATTTATCGCCTATGACTGACTGTATTCATCATCTGGCTGCAAACGAACCATGACGTCCATACTGTGATGGTTGGGATGAATACATGTACACCCCTAATAGATAGATATTGTAGATAGATAGAACAACTAGGTCTGCACAAAATCTGTCATTTGGTAAAAGGTAACTAGAAATGTCATTTTTACTTCTTTTGCATTTTAACTGTTGTGATGTTTTAAGATGTCCAGTGTGCATTTCCAGGCTCTGTGTAGAACCAGTGGAGATCTATTGTTTGTGTGTGTGTGTGCTATTAGCGATGATTTCCAGGGACAGTGATGAGTCTTGGCTGAAGGAGCTGTGAGGGCTAACAGGCACAGGAACAGACAGGCCCCTTTAACCCTGGCAGAGATGTCAGACTTGACATGCAATTAAATACACCTATTTCCACCCATCAAACACCTTCCTGGGTCCAGCCTGAACCATCTGCTACATCAGCTGGCCCATGCCTGCTGAGCACCACAAAACGGATTATTGTAAACGTGTGTGTGAGTAGAAAGTACATGTCCAATGATTCATGTGAGAATGCTTATGTGTGCCTTTGTGAAACACATGGCCATTAGTTTCCTTTGGCAGGAAATACTCACGAGTATGTCACTTTTGCATCGGTATTCATGATTCTCATGAATCAGTATTCAAGTCTTTCCTAACCACCTTTACATTTCATGTTTTTGAGGTTGTTGACCACAGTATAAGAATATAAAATATTCAATGTAAATTTAGCATTAATAATAATAATAATAATAATAATAATAATAATAATAATAATAATAATAATAATAATTATTATTATTATTATTACAAAAGTTGTTTTGTAATGTAATTTAATAAAAAATGTATAATAATATAAATAATATTTATAATTTATATAATATCTAATGTAATATTTTATTAAATAATAACAAATACTTTTTTATTAAAATATAACAATAAAAAATATTCAGTGTAATTTCAGCATTAATACTACTACTACTAAATTATTATTATTACTGGTACTACTGTTATTAATACAAAATGTATTATTTTATAATAAATTGTTTAATATTTAATATTTTAATATAAAATTAATGTTTATTTTAATATATTTTAATTAAAATAATATTCAATAAAAATATGAAATTATGTTGATAGCAATAATGAAGATTACTTCAATGCAAGTCAGCTAGTGTACTGCTTACAATATTTAGAATATTTAATGTAATTGTAGCATAATTATATATTATATCACTTTTTTAATATAGAAAATATATATTATACATTATTGATATAATATTACTATATGATTAATCATTAACAAAATACTACTAATAATAATATAAAAATGTATACATAAAAAAATGATATATAAACAAACTTATGTTGCAGTAATGAAGATGGAGTGATGCGTACTGAGGCAAACCAAGAAAAACTTGCTCAAGCAGTGGGAAGAAATAAGAAAATTGACTTTAAAGCTGATCAATAAATAATTCTATATATCTGTGGTCTAATTATAGCCTTATGTGGCCACTGGGCAGATGGTGATGCTGTAAGTGAAGGAAATAGTAATAAGGAGAAATTGAACCCTTGAGGGAAATTTTAGATGAAAAACTGGTAAATAAACGGTATACTCCTAATATGAATCATGCTATTTTCAGACAGTCAATAACTTTAAAAAAGAGTAACTCACAGCATCAAATTACACTAGCATTTAGATAACAAACAAGAAAAAGTAATAAACAAATCATAAACAAATCAATTCATGATAGTTATTTTACATTTTACATGCTGTAACATTACTGTGAAGTACGCTAAATTCTCAACAGACAGCCTTTACTGGTGAATTGTGATGGTAATCTACTATAAGACATTGTCAAATCAGGTTAAGCAGAGAAAAAGTTTTAATTGCAACTAAACTTTAATTAGTTACAAAAATTTATTCAAATGCAAATTGATTATGTGCTGTGAAGTATTCACAGCATTCTTGGGTGCAAAACAATACTGCATCCAAAAATGCTGTTTTATTTATTTATTTTTATTTTTAGCAAGCCTGTAATTAATTTAAAATGACTGGAGTCAGTCCATTTAAAGTCCATTTATTTTAAGCACATTTGGAAAATATGTTTATTATATCATGCATCCCTCTTATAACTTTACACTGATGGCTCTACTGTAAATGGATGAATATGCACAGTGTGTGCAAATGCATGCCCACCTACATATAAAAAAAAAAAAAATGCCATTTGTGAGTTCCCTCCAGCACTCACACACACACACAGTCACTCCCTGCTGTGCGCAATGAGTCTTTTGCCTATTGTATTTAATGTTGTGGGCATGTCTGTCCCATTGACTCCTGAAATTCCTACATGGAGCCGCTGCCAAGAGAAACAATATTAATAGGGCCTACTGCTGTGCTGCTCACAGAGGTCTCAACTAATTTATTTCACAGAAAGCCGAGTGGCGGGCAAATGAGGACACCTTTTCTTTAATTTACTGTCATTTCAGTAATGACGTTGTTGGACCATGGAGATCAGGACCACAGGGGGTAGAGGTTTTGCCTCTACTTTTTGGTGAATATGCTCAGTGTGAGACAAGATGAAGAAGAACATACTTCCTCATCCATCAAGCTGACAATCGCCTTTGAAAAAAGAAGAAAAGTTTGTTTTGCTTGTCTTATTGTGGGCAGTAACTATGAACAGGCACTTTTAAGAGCTTTTTTTTTGCTTTGCTTTTTGCTTTTAAGTTTTTCTGCTTTGCTCTAAACTGTGTTCAGAAATAAGCCTTAAAAGTTTTCATTTGTTTGTTACTGAAGTAGTCAGGTTGATGTAGCTGTCTAAAACAGGAATCTAAAAACTTGTTCTCTTTCTTATTTTCCTTTTTAACCCTGCACACCATCAGAAATGAAAGTGACATTCAAAAATCCCTGATGTCTGAGAGATGCGTGAGTGAGGATGTGTATGACATTATTAAAAAGCTAACTGAGCACCACACCAGGATTGATGGGCTGACAGATGAAAACATTACTGCTGATTTCATTATAATGACCCTCATCGTCAATAGCTCAAACTTGGTGGTACAACAAATCTTTTCTTATTTTCTCACCAATGGCAAGCCTTTATTGAGCACCACACAGATGTCTGTCACCTTTGCAGTCGGCAAAAGTATTAACCATTATGCATGTTGGCTATGTGATCGGAAAGCATATGCACATATTTAGTGTCTTGATATGAATCCCATCCAGCATTGCAAAATGGTCTATGTATTGCTTTTACTTGAATCAGTAGGTTTTAATAAATAATGTGCCATCATCATGTTATAGTGATGGTGTAAATGGTACTTTAATACTTTAATGTTATATAGTAATATTCATTAATATTAAATAATTAAACACTACCTTAATTTATATTCATACTATTAAATATTACTATCATACATTAAAGAATGGCATAGTATCATAATAGTATATTAACCCTGACATTATGAAATTATTATAAATTAAAGTAATTGTTTTGCGCTGTAATATATTTTAAAATGCAATTTATTGATAATTTGATAAAATATGTCAAATATAATTATATATGTATACATTTATTTATATTAGAAGATATGAGGTGGATTTTCAGGCTTGGAAAATTAAAAATGAATATGGCTATTTCAAAGTCAAATTCATAATTTATATGTTCAGTACTACTCAATAAATAAATAAATAAATAAATGAGGGCTGTCAAATGATTAATCACATACAAAATAAAAATCTGAGTTTGCCTAATATATGTGTGTGTATTGTGTAATTATTATGTATATATAAATACAAACACATTCATGTATATGTTTATTTATACATAATTATACACAGTACACACACATACTTAAACTTTTATTTTGTATGCGATTAATTGCAATTAATCATTAGTCTAATCATTAATCAAGCATATAAATGTTTATTTTTGGACATATAAAATACATAACAGACCCAAATACAGTATGTGTCATCATTTCCACAATGTACAGTGACATAAATGTTTTCTGGGCTACTGTGAATCACTATAATCTCTCTAATATAAAAGCTTTTTCATCTGATTGATCAGCTCGTTCTTTCGGATTTTGTCAGTGGGCAGCGAGGCATCACCTGCTGGTGAGACACAGGTGGAAGTGATTTGTATTAAGCAGACACAGGATTTAATGACTCGTCCCAGCCAATTTTCTGCCGCTGTTCTTTCCTTCTAACCCTGAAAAGAGTTTTGCACTTAATGTAGCAGGAACAGCTCATGTCGCCTGATCCTGTAGACGGGATATGGATAAACAGCTTGACAGAACATATGCTGATATTCTTGACAAACGCTGATGCATGAGCTGAGTATGTGTAACAAAATTTATCATCTAGAAGAGTTACAAGAGGTAGCACTGTAAAAAAAAAAAAATGTTCAAAGTCGTAAATAAAACAGATAACTAGATTATGGTTTACAAGAAAATACTGTTTATTCTTTATAATTTCACTTGACATTTCTCTATAAAAACGAATATGGTAAGATATTTACAGTTTACAGTTTGCTTTAAAAGAATTAAAGAAATAATTCAATAACTCAAAAATGAATATTTGCTGAAAATGTACTCACTATCAGGCCATCCAAGATAGGATTGGATGAATAGGATTTAAAGAAATTTAGCATTAAAAGATTTGCTCACCAGTGCAACCTCTACAGTGAATGGGTGCCGTCAGAATGAGTGCCCAAACAGCTGATAAAAACATCACAATAATCCAGAGTCCATCAATTAACATATGTATTTTTGACAACTCCTTCATGAACAAGTTTCTCCATTGAACAAGTTGTCTTGTCTGATTCAGAGGAGAAATATGCACAAATCAAGCAAAGTTTACAAATGAAAAAGTCAAAATACGTTGTAAACAAATATGTTGGTGGATTTTGATGTGAAAGATGGACAGGTGATGGACGTTCTCACAAGAGGAAGCATTATTATAAAATATGGACTGACATTTTGTCCAGAAGCAACAGTTTAAAGTTAAAATGTCTTAATAATGGATTTATTCATTACAAATCCACTGTTTTTCACTTCACAGGATGCTAAGTGAGTGGTATGGATTACTAGTGGATTATTGTGATGTTTTTATCAGCTATTTGGACTTCTGACAGCACCCATTTACTGCAGAGGATCCACTGGTGAGCAAGTGATGTACTGATAAATTTCTCTGAATCGATAAAGAAACTCATCTACAATCTGGATGGCCTCAGGTGCATTCCATTTCCTTCCTATACCAAATGAAAGTAACTGTAAAAATGAAACTCATTATTGTGAAAAGGCGTTGACTTTCAGAACAGTAAAACAATTTTAAACATTTATTTTATTTACATGATGCTGCATGCTTGAAATATTATTCTTTAGAGATATTTCAACACACAACAATGAAATTAAATTGCACTATTAATTAGGTATGTCACAAAACATCTTGCTGAAGGAGTGCTATTTAGAGGAGCATTATGGTAAGTGAGGATATCTGATTCTTGATAACCACTCAGCTTCTGTGCGGTTTTGATGAATTTTGAGTGTTATAGCATTTAATGAACAGCGTTTCTGGGCCTTTGCATTGACTGTGTTCTGAAATCAGACACAGATGTTCACAGAACTCAAGCTGTGATGCCTCGCAGTCATTGAAATTATCATGCATTGCATGCCGATCATCTTCGTAAAGGAATAATATGTGCTTCGTTTTTAAACGCACCACTCATACATGCTATTTAGTATTTTGGAATACTAAATATAACCAACCACACATACAACTAGTAGATAAAGACATTAAGCTGTAAAAAACAAACAAACAAACAAACAAAACATGAGAACATTTCAATACAAAGTTTACCAATTTTATTGTCTTCTCTCTACTAGCTTAAAGGAGAAGTCCACTTCCAGAACAATTTACAAATAATGTACTCACCCCCTTGTCAACCAAGATGTTCATGTCTTTCTTTCTTCAGTTATAAAGAAATTATGTTTTTTGAGGATAAGACCCTTCTTTCTCAGCTTGTTTTCAGCCGCATTTGGGATTGTTTGAAACCGCATTTAAACTGCCTTTTGGAAGTTCAAAATTGGGGCACCATAGCAGTCCATTATATGGAGAAAAATGCTGAAATGTTTTCCTCAAAAAACCTAAAAAACGTAATTTCTTTACAACTGAAGAAAGAAAGACATGAACATCTTGGATGACAAGGGGGTGAGTACATTATAAGTGGAAGTGGACTTCTTTAAAAACAGTGTGCAACTTAATTTTAATTAGTCTTCATGACCTGTTTTTCATTAAAAATCTAACATTTCTTAAAACAAGGTATATTTACTTAATGCATACAATAATAAGACGTGCTTGCATTTTTAATACAACTGCACTTGAAGATTTTTATCAGTTCTAAATTTGTCAGTGAGACAAAAAATACAATGAATTCTCTGAAAGTCTTATTAACTTCAGTATTAACTTATTAATTCAATTCAGTTCAATAACAGTGTCAACGTTAATTAATCATGACCATTCAATTCAGCTATAAAACAGCTCTACAGACAATAGTGTTTTCTTCATTTTGAAACAATTTTGTTGTGTACTACAGTATTTCTGAGAGCTGATTTCATACCTTTCCTCTCACTGAGAACAGCCGAGTTGCCTAAACATCTGATTACTGCGAGGTGTTATAAAGCATTTTTAGATAATCCTTTGAACATCAGGCTCCTGCTTTGATTTCCAAATCCATTATGTCATTTAGTAGAAGATTAAGGCCATTGAGAACACAAGATGAAAACAAAGCAGCGACATAATGCTATACTTACACAGCTGCTGCCTTTCTAAAAGATGTAATTTATCTGCAAATCACACATTATAGGTTTTAAGGAGGGGGAAAAAAACTGTTTACTACAAAATATCCCATAACTGTCATCAGGGGATCACGTCAGCAACTTCACAATGTGATGCCATTAAAGTGTGTATTATGATGGGAAAATGAACCGAAATAAACCTGTGGTGATGCAGTCCAGTGAAAAGAGCTACACAGCACGCTGCACTTTTAGTTCAGTGTGTTCTGAGTCTTTCATATCTTGTAGATCTTGCAGAAAAGGCCCTAAGAGTTAGTCAACTGCTGCTCTTTGCCTCTGATTTCTCAATGCTGTCCTAAAAAAGCAACACAGGAGAAAGCATGATGCTGACTCCTGCCTTGCAGTGCGGATTCTGCAAGCCATTTGCTTTGTATTATACTGGCCACATTAAACAGTCCACTAATCCCATTCCACAGAGTCTGTGATGGCTAGCAGGTGAGAGTGTGGCTCAAGAGGGTCATATCTTCACCAGGCTGTCCACCAACAGTATTACAATACACAGAACCACAAAAGGCCAGATTCAATACCTGAGGAGAATATGTAGTGTTTTGGCCAAACCCGAACCTCAGTCACACCCTGCTTAGCAGAAGCTAGAGATTACGGTTTGTAAAGTTTTAAATATGTATATTTTTTCTTACTCAAACACATCAATTTGCTTCAGATGGCCTTTATGAACCCCCTGGAGCCATGTGGAGCACCTTTTATGATGGATGGATGCACTTTTTCAGGCTTCAAAATCTCAACACCCATTCACTGCCATTATAAAGCTTGGAAGAGCAAAGATATTTTTTAATATAACTCTGACAGCATTTGTCTGAAAGAAGAAAGTCATATGCACCTAGGATAGCTTGAGGCTGAGTAAAAAAATGGGCTAATTAATTTCAGTTTTGGGTGAACTATCCCTTTAACTAACACTAATTACTAATGAGCAATGCATTTTTACAGCATTGATTAAACTTTGTTAATGTTAGTTAATAAAAATATTAATGTTCATGTTAGTTCACAGTGCATTATCTAATGTAAACAGATACAACTTTTATTTTAAATAATGTATTAGTAAATGTTGAGATATATTCATTAACTTTACATGTATTTTTCATTGTTAGTTTAAGTTTCCTTATTTTAAAGTGTTGCCCTTATTTCCTTCAGTTATTCTACTAATATATATTATTTTAGCTTTATTTCAATTACCTAAAACAATTTTCAATAATTTTAGTTAACAATAACAACACTGAAGAGAACACCAAGCTAGCTACTATTATATATTATGGTAACACTTTACAAATAAGGTTCATTAGTTAACTACTTTAACTACATTAACATGAACTAAGAAAAAACAATACTTCTACAGCATTTATTAATCTTAGTTTATGTTCATTTCAGCATTTACTAATGCATTATTCAAATCACAAGTCCTGTTAACAGTAGTTAATGAACTAACAAAAAACGACTGCATTTTCATTAACTAACATTAACTAAGATTAATAAATAGGGCAATAAATGTATTGTTCATTGTTCACTCATGTTAGTTAATACATTAACTAATGTTAACAACCTTGTTGTAAAGTATTACCAGTATTACAAAGTACTTGTATTATGATTTGCTACAAAAGAAAAATGCAAAAGGCTTCCTGATTAGCAATTATCCCTTAACATGGTTTTCGATTTGGCAAGACACCAGCATCATTGAATAAAGTGATTTTCTCCTGCACGCGCAAGGTTTCATACTAATAAAACATTATGAGCTTTATGACTTGACCTGGACGTCTGACCTTAAACCGTGAATCAATAAATACAGAACGGGAGCGAATGAGTGGCGGAGCTCCAAACTACAGAGTCTCTGATATATGGTTATTACAGCGAGAGGCAATAATGAACTCAATGGACTGAGAGTAATGACTCTTTTCACTATCACTCATTGACTGACATTAAAACTTTGACACTGCCTTCACTTCTATTACCACAAGTTCAGCACATTATAGCGAGAGAGGGTAAAATAATCAAAAGTTTGTCTCACAAGGCAATGCGAACACTTAGATTTGAAATCAATGCTTTGGTTAACCGTTAATGCTTTAAAATTTGTTCACTGGATCACACAGACCGAGGTATGATTTCATACTCACGTTTATAAAAGTAGATTCATAGAATAAAAATGAATGTTATTTGGTCCAGAAACTGTACAGCCTGGAATATTTCTTAGACAAATACTCAATGAAGTCCACTTTGCAGGACGTATCCTGTCAGTTCAGAACAGCAGGAAGTTCAATTACAGGAAGACCTTCTCAGTCAGAAGCTGAGACTGCTGTGACTTACGATTACTAATCAGCACACCTGGGTTAGAGAACAACTCCAACTTGTTCTAATCAAGTTTTCCTACAAGGAAAAAAGTTGTAGTCTAAATGTGCAATTGTCAGGCACTTTGTATTCATTAAAAATCAATCAGTAGAAGCATGACAGATTAAACCAGGTTTGACATTGCTATATAATCTATATGAAACAGCATAATGGTTAAAATACACACATAGCAATTGAATGCATTAAACTTTTGCACCTAAAATATACAATAGAATGAAATATCCTCATTTGTGCCCTATAGGTGAAGTGCCCTTGCAGTGAGCTAATGACATGCCACCTACAGAAATAATGTATTCAAATCATAAATGTGAGAGACTGATAGATTCCCCACATCCATATGTTGCAGTGACCTCTACTAGATTGAAAGGGAATTTCATTGAGATGGTTTGCAAATGTAGTTCAGTCCTCTGCCTACTAATCACAGCAAAAACAGTGAGGATGCATATTCACATACACTTAGACTGGACGCATAAAAATACTTTAGGAAAAGTAGGTGATGAAGTCGGGATTAAAATGTTTAGGAAAGGTGATCACAAATTCATGCTAGATCAATTTGCTTGTGTTAGAGAAAAAAAAAATAGATAAGATATTATCTAGGCTTCTCCTCCTACACAGGATAGAAAAATCACAACTGGGAGCTTTTTAATGTCTAAACTGTTTCGCCAAAAAACATATTTTTGGAAAATCTCCAGTTTCTCATGAGAAAACGCCTGTCAAGATTTAAAAGAGAGCTCAACAAACTGCTCGCATTTGCTAAAATACCAAAGTCAGAGATTCTGTATCAACTTTTCACATTTCTCATTAAATTCTACCAAGACCAAATGGTCTTATGCTATCCACGTTTATATTACAGCTCTATATTTGGTGCACTTTTTTTCTACCACAAGACCCAGAGGTTAAATTGGGATTTGTTATGTGGGGCTGGATCTGTGGTTTCAGGCTTTTGAGGGGCACTTGAAAGAGCTTGAAATAGTTAGTACAAGAAAGGTGTAAAAAATATAGCCTATATTGTTGAATATGTACAATGATACTCCACTGATTAGGGCCCTATGAAATCTGTTTTATTTTTTTCCCCAAATTTAATTTTATTTATTTAATATATTTTATCTTTTAATTTTCTTTTTATTCAATTTTCCCCATTATTCTGATTTAATTAAATTTTAATTATCAAAACTTGATTTAAAAAATACTTTATGTACTTTCATTTTTCTGGTATTCAGATGATGACATAAAACATTAATTAAATGTATTTTTTAATCAGTAGTAGTAGTAAGAGTCATACATTCTACTGTACATTAGTCATATATTTCTGTTACAATTTCTTCAAGTTAAACTTTTATTTTGACGGGTTGCCGTGAAGAGTTTTGTTTGTGTGTGACATGATCAAAGTTGCCAAGGTCACTTATAATACGCAGCTTTTGGGCAAATCCCAGGTTGCAGGTTGCGTTTTTTTTTTTGGCTTATTTTAGAAATTATTGGGCCCTGGCCCAATTTAACCCCTGACAAGACCTCAAATGGGCCATTTGTGACAGGACCAACCACTGTTTCATTGTCACTCCAAAACATTTTTGGTGAGCTAATAATCTGAGGCTGGATTTTATCTTCTTAATAATAAATTTAACTCACTTTCATGTCAATATTAATTTATGTATCTATTAATTTAAGCAGCAAAATAATTTTCAAATATAAAGTGTATATGTTAACTAAACAACATAGCAGAAATTACTTGACCTGCCTCACAAAGCAAAGCAAGGGGTAAAGGAATTGAAACAACATTTGACACGTTTGAAAAAACAGTTAAATAGATCTTACTTTTTGTCATTTCTTAAGGGACCCAAAATTTGAGCCTATACAATTAGGCTTATGATAAAAAGAAAATAGCTATTTTTCTTAAACTTTTTTATGAATCTGGCTACAAATTTGATTGATTATTCTTGGAGCAAACAGGGAACAATCTGTTAAGATCCCTAAAGAAAGAGCCCTAAAAACACTAGTGAAGCATCTACTATAATGACAGCTATTTATATGTATGATGAATGCCATTAAATTAAAAAAAAAAAAAAAAAAAAAAAAAACATCCTTTCTGCTCTTTTCTATAATAGTGTAGTTACCAACAGAGGCTAGTCCTGCTGAAACTAACCAGTTGGCAATGACATCTGGTTACCATCTGGTAATGACAATCATAAAAAGTATAAAAAACCTGTTTCAGAACACCCTACAACTCTCAGCTATTAATAAAAAAGCACCAAGTGTTCAACTATGTATATTACTCACATTATTCATGATCTCCTGATATATGAAGGCCACATTTTTGCACTTGCTCCGAGCACAGATGAGTGTGATCGTCTACTATTCTTCCAAACAGTTAATATTCTATGTGATGTTTCTGGAGTTTGTCGTGTCCATGGTTCGGCGAGCTGCTTATGCACACAGGAGCCTGCCTCTCATTAGGGCAGCGCAGGAGACAGGTAGATTAAAATTCATTGGTGTATGTTGTGGTAATCTCCACACATTCACAAAGCTTGGAGAAAGTGGGAGGCTGCTGTCAAAACAGATACAGACCAACACTGTGCCTGTGCCATTTATCAGCCTGCTACTACAGCCTTATCGGTCGAACCCAAGGGGCCTGACTCCAACTCTAACTCGCGAACAGCAAGCTGAAAGCTGCCGGGTGAGTCAGTGAACAGTGTGAACCGTGAAACCAAGCAAGAAATTATGGCAGTGAATGGATGACATTTAAGGTTATAATTAATAATCTTTTTAACTCTGGAGAAGAGTTTAAAGAGTCTTAACAGTCCTCCTTTTTATATGAGCTAATTCAAACTTTGGCCTACAACCAAAGAAGTCGTCTTAAGTTAGCTTCTGATACAAACCAGGATCCACATCCAACTATAACAAACAAACAAGATAACATGCATTAGCCTGTAACTTAACCCAAATTTTATAGTTGAAGAGATTTAATTTTTTTTTTAAAACAAAATTTTTTATGTTATTTTCAGTAAAAGATACATAGCCAGTACTAAACTGATTAAATTATAAGTGTTTTTAAATATTAACATTTGAGTGTTAGATAATAGCAAAGGTAATCTAAAAGTAAAAGCAGAAGAAATGAGCATGTCCAATGCACTATCCAATAAATGGGAAGAAAACATATTTATATATATATATATATATATATATATATATATATATATATATATATATATATATATATATATATATATATATATATATATATATATATACATACATATTACTGGCCAATATCCAATATGGTATTAACATAGGCACCCCGGAGTAAAAGGCGCCTTTGATATTATTTTCCTCTAAACCACTAGATGGCAGAAAAACGTGGCATAGCACTTCCCAAAGCATCCGCTTTTCAAGATACATGTGCAAATTTGCCTGATCTTTGACACGATCACGAGCAGCAGTGCAAAGTTGATTCTGTTGATTCTTGCTTAATCTAATATTTGGTGTTTTTAAAAATGTTCTAGATTTAAGTACCAAATGAGAATCGCTAAAATGTTTGAGTAAAATATCATATAGTACAATGTCATTTGTTGTTACTACTGTAAATCTATATTCAATTATTATGGGATGCTATTCAATGCTGTCAGAATCTGTTTCTGTATTTTAAAATATATGTTTTATATTAACATTTTTATGACAGTATATTTATTGAATAAAAATGTATTATTTTATTTATCAAAATAAACAGAAAATAGTACAAACTTTGCTAACGTGATTGTTTTGAACAAGTACTAACTTGGAAATTATTTAAACAACAACAACAACAACAACAACAACAACAACAACAAACAACAAAACATTATTTTAGCAAACGCATTTTTATCAATACTGTGTGTCTTTTACCCCACGCTGGTGAGCCTTTTACCCCATGTGTGGGTTCACAAGCTTACATATAATTAGCCGGAGTATAGTAATGCATATTTGGCGTGCTGTCCGGGGAAGGGCTCCAAGCTCAGGAATGGCCCGAACCCAGAGAGCCCCCCTCGGTGTAGTGAGAAGTGAGGAAATGGGGTGGTGAAGGGATGCTGATAAACCATCAAAAAGGTTAGAGGTAAGTCAACTGTATTTGAATAGCACTGATTAAATTGAGTGGACTCCTTTTGTGTTAATTAGGCGAGGTATCTGACGTGCTCCTCCCGAACCTTGTTAATAAAACATCATGTAAAAGGCCCCCCTTACTGCACATTTTTAAACAAAATTAACAACTTGTATGATTTATTTTCACACAAAATCTGTTGCTCCATAAACGTTCAATGCAGATGTATGTATTTTTCAGCAATCATACACTTTGGGTGCAGTGAAAAGCACATTTTTTCTTGGGGTGTGTCTTTAACTCTGTTGTACCCTACTGTGCACCCCTATTGTAAAATAGATTACTGTCACTTCTAAATTTGTTACTCTACAGGAAAAGAAAGCAACGATGAAAATCACAAATTATTCAGTTTCTTCTCTAAACCCCAATAAACTCAAATGTGTCTACTCTGAGACTTATGTGTCTATTAGAGACTTATTTTTCAGACAGAACCAACGTTTCAAGTCAGAGATATCAAGTTCAAAGTATGGGATCCGTAAGATTTTTTTTTTTATTATTTATTTAGCAAGGATGCATTAAATCTATCAAAAGTGACAGTGAAGACATGTAATTCTGCTCATCAAAGAATCCTATAGAGAAAAAAGTATATTGTTTTTATTATTGTTTTCAACATTGAGAATATGATAATAAATATATCAGCACTAAATCAGCATATTAGAATGATTTATGAAGGACATTTTAAAATATATTCAAATAGAAAACATTTTAAATTGGAATAATATTTCACAATATCACACTTTTTTACTATATTTTTGATCAAATAAATGCAGGCTTGATGAGCATATGAGACTTCTTTCAAAAACATTAAAAAATCTTTCTGACCCCAAACAGTAATGCAGTAATTTGTGTTGTCAACAACTATCTCATTGTTTTAGAAGAAAACAAGGTCACACTTTATTTTAAGGTCCAATTCTCATTATTAACAAGCCATTAACTACGACTTTTGCCTCAATAAACTCCTAATTTGCTGCTTGTTAATAGTAGGGTAGTTGTAAATTTAGGTATTGGGATGTAGAATATGGTCATGCAGAATATGTGCTTTATAAGTACTAATAAACAGCCAATATGCTAGTAATATACATGCTAATAATTAGCTAGTTAACAGTTTGAATTGTTCCCTATATTAAAGTGTTACCAAAAACAATGTTAAAAAAGCATAACTTGTTATGAAAGCATAACTCTGGAACAATTACAGATTCCACTGCAACCTGTCCTCACGAGTGGGTCTGGTTTTATGAGAGAAAGAACAGAACTGTAAGCATTATTCATTATTTCACTCATGGATTCATCTGAAAGAGGCTATAAAACAGTGGAGATTCCTTATGACCATTTTAGGTTCTATATCAAAGAGTTGTATGAAGGTAAAGAAAAATAAAAAATAAAAAGGTTATAAAAGTCAAGTAAGGACATTTTGTGCATCAGTTTGTGTAGATAAATAAGAAAATTTTCACTGCATTGCTCCGGACCTTGAGAAAATAACTGAAATATTTATGGGACGGCCATGGATAAATTTACCTGTTATGCCAATCGTCAAGGTTGATGTTGGCTTTGCATAAACAGTTTTCATAGCCATTCAATAACAAGTAAATCCCAACCTTCAACCACAGTTCCTTGAGGCATCTGAATGCACTACTCTCTTAATTCAATTTGGGTGCCTTTTTTGTTGTAGAACGGTTACATCACATGTTGTTTTTGTTAGTGCATAGCCTCATGAAAATATACAATGAAAATGCCTCTGCATTTTTTTAATTTAACCCAATGCAGCTGACCCCAAACCAAATAAATGCAGTTATCTTATTACACATAAACTCCTGTACGTTTTTCCTCATTTTTACCTTGATAGCAAGAACAATCTTCTCACAAATTATGTGAAGTCAGCATGAGGAAATAATTGCATTGGGAGTTTGGAGTCCAAGAAATGAATTGTGCTTGGCTGGGGTGCCTTTACGTGTGTGCGCTTGGACAGATGATTAAATCCCTAACAGCTGTCTATGCTTTGTGAGAAAATCACGGGATATCACTGATCCACATTAACCTTGATCATAGACTTCCCCATTGTAAACCTGTCCAGATTTGGAGCACTTAGTGCTTAAGGGCGTAGTGTGTCAAAGAGAAATGTTGGAAGGAGGTCACGGTCCTATTTCACACATTTGTGAGACAATAGCATTGATTTTATTTCTTCAAAGTTTCATTTTTTAAGATGTACAACAAAAGAAAGCTTTCATATTTTCTGTGGAATAGAATATACATCTTATAAAACACCACCTATTGTATTTTCTGCTTTATTTTCTGCATTTTACTGGTCGCCATTTGACAGCGTTCCATGCATAATGCATGAAGATTGAAGGATGTCGCATGGATTGCGTCACCTTTGTCGCCATGCGCTCTTTGATAATCCTGTGGTTGAAGCAGTGCCGTTGTACAGAACTAAATGAGTTAGCGCTGAAGGGCACAAGACGAAAAGCAAGGTCACATCAGCGGACTGTCTGAATGAACTGTTTTAAATCTTTTTTTGAGCTTGGCTGATGTAGGAGCAGCGAGGGTTATGGTTTTTAAGTATGTATTCAAAATGTATAAAAGAGACCCTTGTACAAGCCCACATCATGTTCTGATTCCCCAGAGGACAAGAGAATTAATGGAGCTCACAGTTATGTTTCACTGACCAGCTTTGTCTCAGATAATAAGAAATAAAGATTCGAATACAATAAATGTGGACAGCATAGCTCACATAAACTGATCTAGAGAGAATTTGATGTGAAATATGAGTTAATATTGAAACCTCTGACTTTTGATTGACATCTGAGCACTCCTGATATATTATATCTTCTGTAAGATTTTGACACTAGTCTCAGACTCACACCCATGGACCATTGGCAACACTTCAGGAGGTTCATACTTGTCATCTGATTGGTTGAATTCTATAGTATTTTTGGGAGATGTGTGTGAAGTTCATGACACAGACTCTTTAAAGAGATAGCTCACCCAAAAATGAAAATTACGTCATTAATTACTCCCCCTCATGTTGCTCCAAACCTGTAAGACGTTTGTTCATCTTCAGAACACAAATTAAGATATTTTTGATGAAATCCAAGAGCTTTCTGAGCCTGCATAGACAGCAACAAAATTACCACGCTCAAGGACCAGAAAGGTAAAAGGACATCGATAAAATAGTCCATGTGACATCAGTGGTTCAACCGTAATTTTATGAAGCTACAAGAATGCTTTTTGTGCACAAAGAAAAAAAAAAAAAAACGACTTTATTCAACAACTTCTTGAATAATGTTCTTACGGGTTTGGAACAACATGAGGGTAATTAAAGGAGTAGTTCACTTCCAGAACAAAAATTTACAGATAATGTCCTCACCCTATTGTCATGCAAGATGTTCATACCTTTCTATGTTTCAAATGCTCACGTTGTCAAGCTCTGGCATGCACATGCGTACTCTATATAATCTGGGTCAATACAGTTAGGGTATGTTGAAAAACTCTCATCTCTTTTTCTCCTCCAACTTTAAAATCGTCCTACATCGCTGCAGAAGTACCGCCCCAGTGTTTACGAAGTGAACATGCAAAGAAGGCCAAACGCCCTTTACAAAAAAAGGTAAAACACCGAAGTAGGACAATTTTGAAGCTGGAGGAGAAAATGAGATGGGAGCTTTTTTGACATACCCTAACTATATTGACCCGGCTTACATGCTAGTGTTGGGCAATATGATAAATTTTCATATTGTCGGCCTGTGAGATCGCCGATACACGATATTATTGTATTATTGTTTACTTAGTTTCATTTCCGGCAAATGAACCAACACCAGCATAAGGCTAAAAGCAGCCTAATGTTTACAATATGACTTAATTTGTGTTTAACATGATAACAATTTAATAGAAATATTTGTAAGTTACTAATGCTTACATTTCCTTAGTTATTCAAAAAGCAGCTACAGAAAACGAGCACAGAACATGCAAAGAACATCATCACTGACTAGGCTAGCCTAGTCTAGCGCGAGTTTATGAACTATAAAAAACACTCCCGGTGATTGATTACAATAGTTACATGACTGTATGATTAATACATTACTTATCCCTTATTTACACTGCAGAGGTCTGTGCCCCGAAGGGGGGCACGTTCCCCCTAAAACGAGTTTCCATCCTCTCCCCTCCTTGCTGAACGGGATTGATTTCGAAAGCAAAAGTCAAACCGGAATAACAGTGCGCATAAGAAAGTGACTGCACGCTTTCACGAGCGTCAGCACCTGCACGCAATTACAGATTGCATGCTTCCCACCTGAAACACCTCCTCCCGCTCACCATGATTTGTGCCTTTGTGTTTATACCAGCCACCTCACGGCAAGTTTCTGAAGCGCCCCAGAAGCGGCTCTCTGCACTCCATCGCTAAAGTTAGGTGTCTATTAGTCTATTTTTGACAGATAATAATAATAATAGTTTTGCTATCATCAAAGGCATCAGCAACAGGCGACATCTCTGACTATCGTTGATACACAATACTATTGTCTAACCCTATTACATGCATGCGCATGCATATATATATATATATATATGTGTGTGTGTGTGTATATATATGACAGATCGTTTCACTAGATAAGAGCCTTATTCCTTGGCTGAGATCATTTAGAGCCCTTTGAAGCTGCAATGAAACTGCATTTTTGACGTTCAAACTTGCGGGCACCATTGAAGTCCACTATATGGATATAATTCCTGAAATGTTTTCTTCAAAAATCATAATTTCTTGACGATTGAAGAAAGAAAGGCATGAACATCTTGGGTGACAATTGGGTGAGTACATATCTGTAAATTTTTGTTCTGGAAGTGAATGACTCCTTTAATGACAGAATTTCAATTTTGGGTGAACTAACCCTTAAAAACATGTCCAGGAGCTTTACACTTCTGTCTGATGTTGTAGAAAAATGTCGCTGAACAAAATAAACTGTGATTGGTTGCTTTATGTGTCAATCTGATGGCCTGTGGGCAGTCCTTGGCCAATAAAAGTTGCTATGGAGTTCACATCTTCTGCCGTCAGACTTAAGGTCTGGCTATGCAAAACTAACTTGACACTAACTAATTCAGAAAATTAATGAGATTAACAGTGGGATTATGGGCTTTTTTCTCAGCAGTAAAAACAAAGACAAAAACCTAAGTAAAAGTCCCCATTTGTTGCCCATTTAATTGCTTTCTTGGAGAAACAAATGAAAAATGAATGAGATATTCTCTTTCTTCTCAGTTTAAAAAAGATAGATAGATATATAGATAGATAGATATAGATAGATAGATAGATAGATAGATAGATGTAGCTTTTAATGAGCAAGCTCAACTTTAAATGGTCTTTGAATTACATTTCAGAATCATGCATAAAAATGAGCCTAAAAATAATGTGGAAGTGATATTAATCATTTAAAAGTTTGCATTTAGATAATTGAGTGAGACCTAGAAAGAGAAGTGGTGTTTAAAAGAAAAGTTCGAAGAAAAAGCACAGTTCAGCCCTGTCCACTTTAATACTTCTCAATTAGCTGATTTAGCTCACAGAAAGACCAAAAAGTAATGTTTCTCAAAGTCAAGCAGGGACACGCTTTCCTGTGTTTTTCTTTAATATCAGAAGCACCGAAAGGAACTTTGTCTCGGGCGATGGCACCTGCTCCATATGTGATGCTGACAGATGTGTGCAGTAATTAAGCTGCCAGAGGTGTCTTCTCATTATTCTCTGCTGCTTTCCCATGAGGCCTATGAGTGTTTCTGTGTGCATGATGTGTGTGTGTGGCTCTCAGTGCCACATGTTTATCGTGATAATTATTTGTCAGCGCTCAACTATTAACTGTAAAAGCAAAGTCATGAAGATTTATTATAAATAATGCAAGATAAGTGTAGCTTAAACATTGCTACTTCATGAAACATCACTGTTTAAACACTGCATTAAGTTTTAAATATGAACAGAGAATAACATGCTGCAACTGCATCAGTATAGATTTCTTCTCGGATTACAAATTACATGATGAAAATTGTAGTTAGTAGCATAATCTTGACTACACATTTTAGGTAAAGTCTGGGTACTTTTCTGATTACTTTTGCAAATAACATCTGACTCTGAAAGCTGAATAGAATTACAATAATAGAAAATAGAAAACAGCTTTCCAGTGATGTATGGTTTGTTAGGATAGGACAATATTTGGCCGAGATACAACTATTTGAAAAAAAAAAAAAAAAATACTGGGATAATTGCCTTTAAAGTTGTCTAAATTAAGTTTTAGCAATGCGTATTACTAATCAGAAGTTAGGCTTTAATATATTTAAGGTAGGAAATTTACTAAATATCTTCTTGGAACATGATCTTTACTTAAAAAAATAATTTTGACCCATACAATGTATTTTTGGATATTGCCACAAATACACACATGCTACACACATGACTGATATTGTGGTCCATGCTCACAAATTTCTTATGTTATTGGACTAACAATCATCAGTACATTATGTGTGATATTGCTTTTATACAATAGCTCCATAAAAGAGAAATTAATATCAAGTAACTTGTGTTCTACACAAAATATTGCCAGTTTTTGCATAACAGTGTAACATGTAGCTTGCAGAAAGGGTCACAAATCAGGAATAAAGCATGTTTTTTATACATACTGTCTTGGTTTGCCTTAAAAAAATGTAACAAAAGGATTTAGCAGTTGCTTTTATTAAAACCACTTACAAGTGAGGAGGTGCTACAGCATAAGTGATAAAAAAAAGTAATCTTATTCTCCACTCTCACTCTTGCGTAGGTGTAATACCTCAATTACTGCAGTGTAGGACAGAGGATTATGGCATCCTGCTGATGCTTTAGTTCCGCAGGTCGACTGTTGCTAATCAATTGAAGAACAGGATTCAATTCATTAAACCCAAACAAACTGCTGCACACACACACACACAGTCTAGCTCAGGAAAAAAAAAAACAAAACAGAAAAAAAGACAGGCAAAATTTGTTTGTTGACATTCAGTTAGACATTAATGTTAATGTAACAACGTAATGTAACGTAAGCTGTCACTAACGATTATTTTGGTAATTGTGTAATTGATTCTGATGATTAATCAAGTAATTAGATAATTATGATTCTGTCATGACAAATCTATGAGGGTTTGGCATGGTAATGTACATGACAGTGTTAATGTATTTGGTCTTGGGGTGATAGATCTGCTACACTGCTGCTGCTGCTGCAGCAGAGCAAGTACTGAGACTTGCTACTGCTAATACATCCACAACATGCTGCTGTGAGCATGTAAGAAATACTGCTGCTGCACATATAACATATATAAATAACCACCATATAGTATACATGAATCACCTCGTAGCAGATCTATACAGGTGGAGCTGGGGATGGTGGAGGGTTTCTAAAGCAAGCTGCAAACTGCTACAGTAAGCACTAGTCATATATTTCAGCTTTGCCATGTGATAATTATGTCATCAGGTCAGATTGAGTTAGACCTATCGGACTGCGCCACCTAGAGTTTCATGCAAATAAAACAATTTATATACTTTTTAATCTTATATGCTCATCTTGTTTTGCTCTGCCTGAGCTCTGTGTATTCTGGCTCAAGACAATTATACTTTCTCCCTTAACTTCAAAAATGATTTCAAAATCATCCTACATCGCTGCAGAAGTACCCAGTCTATGCAAAGTGAACATGCAAAGATCATCAAATGTCCCTAACAAAAAAGGGAAACAGTGATATAAGATGATTTTGAAGTTGAGGGAGAATATGAGATGAGAGCTTTTTGACATACCCTAACTGTCATGAACCGGAAAAAAAAAAAAAAAAAACGAGTTCAGGGAGAATAAGACAAGACGAGTGTTTGAGATTAAAAATTATATAAATTGTATTATTTTTATGAAAATAACCAATTGTTTCTCTAGATAAGATGCTTCTTCCCTAGCTGGGATTGTTTAAAACTGCATTTGGGATCGTTCGAAGCCGCAAAATGCTGAAATGTTTTCCTCAAAAAACAATTTCTTTACGACTGAAGAAAGAAAGACATGAACATCTTGGATGACAAGGAGTGAGTACATTATCTGTAAATCTTTGTTCTGGAAGTGGACTTCTTTATTTTTTGTGGTATTAAAAATAGACCTAATCAAACAATAGCCTAGCATAAACATATAGTTTATAGAACAAGACTGTTAAAATAAATATTGTATTCTAAACAACAGGACTGATGTAAATTAAATCAAAAGCCTGCAGAGGGCGCCAATGGCCTGACAAATGTTTTGAACTTTTATTTTGAAATCGCGATAAATAGTTAGCATATTGAGAAAGATAATGAAGTATTACCTTGTGTTTGCGTAGGTTTATAAATGATGAAATGGCATTCCCAGATAAATGTTAAATAAACCCTAACTCAAAGCAATATGCAGAGGAGTTTGAGATGATCCACACATCAGTGGCGGCTACTGGTCTGTCAAATAGGGGAAGCTCATTTTCGGCCTGCATCATAAAATTGTCTATTTATTTATTCACAAGAATGTGCCTTATTGTCATAAGTAAGTCACAATGCAAACAATCGTAAAAAAAAAAAGCTTTAGTTTTATTATGCAAAATATGTTTTTTTCTTTTAGTCAGATGCTACTATATAGTATAAATATTTTGCAATTTAAATAAGGTTATTATGGAGATTTATTTATTTATAAAGTATTTTAATAGAAATATAAGGTTTCATTATGTTATGTTAAAATGTTTCAAGATTACTATATATATATATATATATATATTGATTTATATTCATCCTCCATGTTAATATTTAATGTAGTAATCTATATATATATATATATATATTGATTACTACATTAAATATTAACATGAATGAATGAATGAGCGATCTAAAAAAAATATTAAACTCTGTAAAAGTGAAACAAGGAATGTGGTGTATAATTGTGTGATATGTATGATGACAATCAAGCAATTTCGGCAAGCAAATATAAAGAAATAGGTTGCAGCAGTTTTTATTTCGACTGAACTTGAGAAATCCGCGATGGGACTGAGCGCGAATAGCTTCAGCGATTCCTTATAGTACAAAATCGCTGTCAGTCAAAAGGAGATGCAATCTTTCGACAGACCCTCCAATCATCACGCAGAAGCTCGGAGTCCAGGCCAGCCCACTCCTCATTTGCTCCTCATTCACCCCCAGAGACGCTGAGCGTCCGTGGGCGGGACATAATCGCAGCGTTTATCCAATGACCGTCTAGTTTCAAAGCACTGAAAAAAAACGTTCAAAGCAGCCGCATTGAAGTCAATGGACGCTGGGCTTCAATGGGGAAATGCACTGTGACGCTACGGGAATGTATGAGAAGAAAATCAAGTCAGCCGACCTGCTATATCTAACTGATTCTGAACGAACTCATCTTTGAGATGAACGTTTTCTAACGCATTTTTAGTCAATAAAATGTTAATACAATAGTACATAATTTGACCATTAATTTTGTGACATTATAGGGGAAGCTGAGCTTCCCTTGCAGTCTTAAAGAAATCGCCACTGCCACACATGTAGATGACATGTTTGTGTGGAGCAGCATTTACTGTGAACAGAGCCACCCTGACACGTACATACATAACCTACATGTACATAAATAAAGTGGATATATTAAACCTGCACTGCACTATATGTTTTTCATTAAATCATAGCATTTGTGAATTTGCAATAGCATTATGCTTATATTTAAATACAGCCTTGGGAAATGGTCTGATAATGAGTTTCATGGATTCTTTGCCGGTTACTCGTCACGAGCAAATTGCAGTCAAGGATTTTTTTTAAACCGAGTGCTCAAATCGAGGAATCGTGGCAGCCCTATACAACAGTTAATGTAGAAAAGTTAACAAGATATTAGCTGTCATTTATGATTCTATGGTTGAGACATACTTATATCAGCATGGGAGTATTCTGGTATGTCATTAAATGCTTTTTGTTTGTCTGAATCATAGTTTATTGCGGTTCCTTTGTCCTTTGTCATTTCAAAGGGATGAGTGGTCACTCTCCTCTCGTTGAATTTACGAGCCGTTTCCCTTTTGCTCATTTAGTGGACCAATTTCTCATTCATAAAGCATGTGCGTGAGGAGTGCGGATCAATTTATGACTGACGCTGACAGAATCCTCAATACAGCAGATTTACAGCAGGCCCCAATGTGTCCTGTTAGTCAGGCATCGCCATTATCTCAAACTGCTTTTAGATGTGGTTTTGACCTTCTGATATTCTATTCCCTGTAGTTCAACAGGGCCAAATAGTTTGACACAATCAGCTTGTGCTGTTTTCTCCCATGGAATGGAAAAACAAAAAGTTTGATATAAAATATAAAATTCAATGGATTTTTCTAATGTTTTTGTTGTTGACCAGGTAGCAGGGGGACTACTGGTTCAGATATCATTACTTGCTACCCTCAGTGCTCCTAAATCCATTGCCATAATATTCATGGGAGGAACATTTGACTCAAATTGCTCCAAAGGAACTGACACCACACTGACTGCACACATTCCCCTCACAAAACACAAAACACCCTCTTCTATAAACTTGCTATAATGTAATATAGATGAACACAATGGATATCAGTTTAAAGTTAAAATGCCTTAATGATTTGTTACAAATATGCAGCTTTTAACTTATTTTCTCGTGTGGATTATTGTGATGTTTTTATCAGCTGTTTGGACTCTCACTCTGATGGCACCCATTCACTGCAGAGGATCTGATGGTGCAAATGATATGATGCTAGATTAATCCAAATCTGTTTTGATGAAGAAACAAACTGGCCTGAGAATGAATTAAGAAGTGGAAAAAAGGCCTTCCCCCAAAATCACATCCCTATTATTTCCTGGGATTTTGAACATAATGTTGAACATTTAAATTGGCATTTACTTCCATTTAAAAGTTTGAGTTAGATTTTATTTAAGATTTGAAAGTCTCGTATGCCTACCAAGACTGCATTTATTTGATCAAAAATATAGTAAAACAAAAATATTGTGAAATATTATTATTACAATAAAAAAATCATTATTTTAATATATTTTAAAATATAATTTATTCCTGTGATGCAAAGCTGAATTTTCAGCATCATTACTCCAGTCTTCAGTGTCACATGATCATTCAGAAATTATTCTAATATGCTGATTTGCTGCACAAGAAACATTCATTTCTGATTATTATTAATTTTAAAAACAATATTGTTGCCTAATATTTTCATATAACCTGTACTACTTTTTTTTTTTTTTTTTTTTTTTTTTTTTTTTTTTAAATTCAGGATTCTTTGATGAATATAAAATTAAATAGAACATTTTTTTTTTAAGTCTTTAAAAACATTTTTTGTAACATTATAATAGTCTTTACTGCCAGTTTTCATCAATTTAATGAATCCTTGTTGTATAAATAAAAAAATAAAATTAAATGATTTAATAAAAAAATACATTATTTAATTTAAAAATGTCACTACAAACCTACATATTAAACTTTGAAAATATTAATAAATGTAAAATGCCATATGAGAACATGACCACTCTTTTGCTCCGTGCACAATGATAAATTAAAACAAAGTCATTTTAATCTTATTTAAGCTGAAGCTTTTCAAGTCATAAAACTTTGAAAATACAAAGTTTGCCAACAAACACGCCAACTTTCACCTTGTGTTTCAACCTTTCGTTTCTGCAGTCTTTTACAATGTGAGTTACCTGCTGTTTTCAAAAGCAGAAATGCAGTCATGTAAAAAGGCCCTTTATGACACTAAGCACTCAAAAAAAGTGTCAGTACAGATGCGAGAAAGGTAAATCAGTTCTCCAGGGCTGAAAATAGTGAAAAGAATCGTCTAACCTTCCCGTTCGCCCACTCAAACCTGTCAAGCAAGTGTCCTGTTCAAAAGGGGCAGCCGTTCGTGCTCACCTCGTGTCTGTTTTTCTCCGTATCCCTCCCCTTTTCAAGGATGAAGAAGAACATGGGGGTGGCTTTCAAAAGAAACACTCACTTCACACCTCAAAGATATGTAACAGCTCACTTAAAGACTTTCTTTTTCCTTTCGCGCTCTCCCTCCAACGCTTTTACTTGTGCATATTTGATGCTATTCCCTGCAGAAAAGTCAAGGATGCAAAACATTTGGCTGCAGGTGACGGTGAGTAGATTTATCTCATTTTATCACCGTATATTTCCTCGAAAATGAAATAGGAACAGCCTCGGTCTCAAAAAAACAAAGGAACAAACCCGAAAACGCTTTAAAGATTGCACACACACGGAACCAAAACAGGTGCTGAAATGGGAACGCAGCGCACGGCGTGGTGAGGTAAACGGTGGGAGGGGGAGTTTAAAGAGCAGAGAGATATGTGTTGAGAGACACAGATGAGCGCTGATAGAGGAGGCCTTGATGTGGCGGTGATGAAGGCGAGGCTGAGTACACTGAGCGCAGCTCCATTCATCTTGCCCCCACAGCCGACAGGCTGCAGTAATGACTCCCCGGAGAACACGGCTCTGCCTCTGACCTTGGAATTCTCAGCACAGCTTGGGGACTGTTGACAGTAACCCCAGAGAATGCCCGAAGGGTTTTTAAAACATGATATTTCTTAATAGGAAAGAACCCAAACGCCGCTCTGCTACAGCAAACTTAACGACGGCAATACCAGCACACGTTTGCTCAAAGTGATGATGTCCTGTGTTTTGGAAAAACATTTCCCCACTGAAAAAAAATCTATGTGTTGTATGACAGTGATTTCTGGACCAATGGACACTAAAATTAATTGTTAAAGGATTAGTTTACTCCTGAATTAAAATCTCCAGATAATTCACTCACCCCCATGCCATCCAAGATGTTTATGTCTTTCTTTCTTCAGTTGAAATGATATTAAAGTTTTTGAGGAAAACATTTAAGGATTTTTCTCCAGTGGACTTCAATGGGGATCAATGAGTTAAAGGTCTACGTTGCAGTTTCAATGCAGCTTCAAAGGGCTATACACAATCAGGCTAGAAATAAAGGTCTTGTCTAGTGAAATGATCAGTCATTTCCTAAAAAAATCAAAATTACAAACTGTACCTTTAACCACAAATGCTCAGCTTGTATTAGCTCTGTGATGTGTGTCTATGACTTCACGCATTTCACAATCACGCTGGAAAGGTCACGTGTGGTTAGTTCTTCATCCGTATACTCTGGTTCAAAAAGGTAGGATAGGGTGAAAAACTCATCTAAACTCTCATTTTCTCTTCCAACTTCAAAATCATCCAACATTGAAACGTTTTACCTTTTTTTGTAAAGGCAGTTGGACTTTCTTTGCATATTTGCATTGTAATCACTGGGTCTGTACTTCTGCCTACCTCAAGCATGACCATTCTAACATGATAACATGCTACGTAAAACCCTTATTCCTCTGCTGGGATCATGTAGAGCCCTTTGAAGCTGCACTGAAACTTCAATTTGGACCCATTGATCCCAACTGAAGTTCACTATAGACCTTTTTCCTGAGTAAACGATGAGTGCCGTCATTACGAATTCTAACTTCCGATTGGATGCTCTTATGTTCCAGTCTTCATAGAAACCCATTCAAAAAGTGGCCATCTGTTTTAAATGTAGACAACGCCGGCAGCTTTGTCTAATCTATACACTCATTAAACTTTGAGGAGTGAGGCACTGACAAATGACAGTCATTGCGACATTGCAAAGTGATGGCACTATGGAGCCATGCACTTTTTAAAAACATTTTGAAAAGTTTAACATTAGATTATCAACTTGGAATATACGTTAATTTGACTAGAAACACCGGAAATGCAAAGCATTCTTCAGGTTATAAGTCAGATGTGACTTCCATGTTCAGGAAAAACGTCTATATGGAAAAAAATCCTGGAATGTTTTCCTCAAAAACGTTAATTTATTTTTGACTAAAGAAAGAAAGACATGAAGATCTTGGATGACATGGGGGTGAGTAAATTATCAGGAAATTTTAATTCTGGCGTGAACTAACTAACTACTAATCAACATCTAATTAAAAGAATTAATGGGTCATTCCATTAAATTGGTGCCTTTTCTACTTGGAAAAAGTGAAAAATAAAATAGGTTTAATCAATATTTTTTAAATATCCATGAAATGAAGAGACCTTATGTAATTTATTATTTTATGACTATTTTTTTTTTTTTTTCCCCTCAGTCAAGCCTCATAAATGATCAAAAATAGAACATTATAAAGGAGTGAGAAAAACATGCTTACACTCCTGGTTAAGAGATGATGTAGCCTCCTAGAAATTATATCACCTGAATGTACATTGTTTTACAAGGGTTTTTTGATGAGGGTAACAGGGCTGAAATGAAATCAGGGGACACCATTAAAATGGTTTATATTTTATAGACAAAAAAAGCATATTAATGCCAAAAACATTGCTTAACAATGAGACTGTATTTAGAATAATAAGCAAATGTGATTTTTATATAATTTTGCCTTCATTTTGCAAATGAAAAAGAAAATCATAGTGAGGGACAGGCCAAAATCCTTACCCTAAATTGCACATTTATTTGCTGTTATATTAAATCCATGCTATTTCTTAGGGACGCAAAAGGCACCTATTTCATGGAACTAATATATTTATTAAAAAAAATAAAAATAAAAAAAATAAAAACCTGCCCTAAAAAAACGCTGTAATTATAGTCTAATGTATTTAGGTTGATTTAGTGATACTAAATAATATTTTTGATTAAACTGTATCAATTTAGATTGACAGTTAATGACACTGTAACTTTTTTTCACTTTGTTTGATATTATTTTAATTGGAATTTGTTCATTCAGGAAGTGCAACATGTCTTGTTCAGCCCTTTAATTACTGTCAAGGCAACTACATGTCTTATTAGGCTAATTTTTGATTTTATCAAATATGATATGATCCTGGACCAACAAGTAAATAAATTAATTGTTAAGAAAAATTAAAATTCAGTGTTCTACACTGAAAAAAGTCTCATGTTTTTGTGATCTAATGTATTAAGGTTGATTCGGTGATGTAAAATAACATTTTTGACTAAAATTAATGAATATATTTATTTATTAATCACTTTTTAAAAACATTATTTTTAGTAATGTCACTTTGCTTGCCAGTTAGAATTTGTTCATTCATTAAGTGAAAAATGTTTTCTGCAGCCAATTTGTCAAGGCAACTACAGATTTCTTGTTAAGCTAATTTTCTATTAGTAACTCATAGAATTTTAATCTGCCTTTAGTGTACTTTTATAAGCAGCTTTATCTGACATTTAATAAGAAGTGAACTTGAACCTGAATTGAACTGAATTTTTTTCAAATGCACATAGGCAATAATTTAATATGGGTGAACATATACCTCGATAATTAACCCCCAAACCACAATAACAAATATTAAAAATATGTAGTTTATAACAAATAACAAAATCAACAAAAACATGAATAAAGTCAGTATATATATCTACAAGAAACCAAATCATTTGCAATAATATTTCATTAAAGTATTAGATTGCTCGTATTTATTTATTTATTTATTTTAATAATAATATTTTTAAGGTAGATTAAAATGATTAATATTTAATTAATATCTATTTTTTTAAATGTAGATTTAAAGTCATGGGGTATGATTAATTTGGTTAATTTATTTATTTTTTTAAATACCATTATTTAATGCACCAAATGAATGCATTACACTGACAGTTCTAGTAATGTGTGGATGTGTAATGAATGCATGCATGTAAACACATGCATAGAGAGATGCACTCACTTTTAGGCCTATTCAGGCCAAAAAATTCAAGCTTACAAAGAAGATAATACTTATTTTGATGGGTGCTCTAAAAGGCATTATAGCTCATTTGAAAAGCTAGGAGTGAGAGAAATATGCTGGATAATTTACCAGCAGCTATAGAGGCTGGTGTTAAGCACAACCCCTGCCAACCAAACCTCATCCTCATACTATCAATCCTCGTACTATCTCTGACAGCATACTAAATAAACAAGATCGGGGCTTGATATTGGGCAACTATCTAGCACAACCTGTGCCTGCCTACAAGAGCAACAAACACGGCAGAAAACACAAATCTGTCCTCTAACATATAACCTGTACACACATGAAGATGTCTGGTATCTGCTGATAAAGCCTTTATAGGAAGCAGCGTATATAGTTTATAGTATTAAAAACTTACCAGATGTAAAAACATTAATAAAACAGTCATTGGAGTTTGGTTTCTTATGAGCTTTAGTTTTAAGTATTTTGAGTTACGGTGTATTGCAAAGTTAGTGAGAGCTTGAGCTGCCTCCTTCCCTTTGTGCCTAAAAAAGCCCACCCTTTCTTTATTATTACAGACTATTTAATGTAAACTGTCTTTAGGCTTGTGGTTTGAGGCAAACAATGTCTTTATGACAGCAATCAACCAAATTCCTCCCAATGTAATTACAACATTAACGTAACAACCGAAACCTCTGCAATCCCCTCAAGAGAACGGCATTGTGAACGAGAAGCTAAGCACAGTGATTATCCTAATGGAAAAAGAAGAGCTAATACTATTATTGCGCGAGTACACGAGAGAAACCCAGAGGCAATCAAAGTGAAACGTTCTTGAACATCCTTCGCAGTCGTGTTAACTATGTATGTGCAAAAGCAGCCAGCGTTACACCAAAAGGGACAAAGCGGTCAAAGAGTCTTTATCCCTGCATCAGCAGGCTGATGATGTTTTGCTTCTAATTACATCATTAAAAGTCCATAGTGTATATGGGCACTAGTGTAAAAAAAAAAGCCATTTCAGTTCTCAGGAGGGCTTGACACTGTCAGCAGCACCGTAAAATATTCAGTGAAGACAGTGGCAATCAGGCCAGAGAAGATTTAAGTCATGCCAGACACTTCATACCAAAGAGTATGAAAATAGTATAACATAATATGTGACCCTGGACCACAAAACCAGTCTTAAGTCGCTGGGGTATATTTGTAGCAATAGCCAAAAATACATTGTATGGGTCAAAATTATTGATTTTTCTTTTATGCCAAAAGTAAATGATCTTTAAATCATTAAATGATCCATGATCTTTAGGAAATTAAGTAAAGATCATGTTCCATGAAGATATTTTGTAAAACTTCTACTGTAAATATATCAAAACCTAATTTTTGATTAGTAATATGCATTGCTAAGAATTTTATTTGGACAACTTTAAAGGTGATTTTCTCAATATTTTGATTTTTTTGCACCCTCAGATTTCAGGTTTTAAAATAGTTGTATCTCGACCAAATATTGTCCTATCCTAACAAAGCATACATCAGTACTTTTTGCAAATTGACCCTTTTGCTAATTGACCCTTATGACTGGTTTTGTGATCCAGGGTCACACACACACACACACACACACATACAGGGGTTGGACAATGAAACTGAAACACTGGCCAATATAGTGTTGGAGGTTTCATGGCTATATTTATGCAGCCTGGTGGCCAGTCTTTACTGATCGCACATTCCACCAATAAGAGCAGAGTGTGAAGGTTGACTATGTGCACCCAATAGCTCAAACATTGTACCCTGAAGGTGGTGCCGTGTATTAGGATGATAATGCACCAATACACACAGCAAGACTGGTGACAAGAGTGATTTGATGAACATGAAAGTAAAGTTAAACATCTCCCATGGCCTGCACAGTCACCAGATCTGAATATTATTGAGCCACTTTGGGGTGTTTTGGAGGAGCGAGTCAGGAAATGTTTTCATACACCAACATCACATAGTGACCTGGCTACTGTTCTGCGAAAGGAATGGCTCAAAATCCTTCTGGCTACTGTGCAGGACTTGTATTTGTCATTCCCAAGATGAAATAATGCTGTATTGGCTGCAAAAGGAGGCCAAATGTTTCACTGTCCAACCCCTATATATATATATATATATATATATATATATATATATATATATATTTGCTGCCCTATTTTTTTATTCATAAAGACAAGTGGTTTGGCAAACACATAATAATATAATATAATATAATATAATATAATATAATATAATATAATATAATATAGATTGAACCGTCATGTAAAGATGAATTTTATTTTCATATGTATACAGCCTACAGCGTATAATATTTGAATGCTGGCTTATTCATTCATTTGTTCATTCATTAATTCATCACCCAAAAATAAATAAACAAATAAATAAAAAAACTAAAACAAAAAGAAAGATATTACCTATATTAAATGAAATGCAATGCATAATCAATTACATGTATATACAAATAAAATATTATAATATAATATTTAGCAGTACAAAACCTAAACCTAACCATATCCCAAATCGTCATCAGATGAAAATGAAGTTTGGATATGCAAAATTTTCAAAAAACAGCTTGATGTGAAAAACAAACAAACAAACAAAAAAGTTTATAAAAGGCTTTGTATATGTTTTCTAGAAAATCATACTATTTAGATAATATCACAGAAAATAATTAAACTAATTTTGCTAATCTAACATAAATCTAAATAAATATATCTAACATAGACTTGTAAACTGAACATACAGCAGCTGAAGAAAATATTAATAAATAATACAATTACTTTCTCACTATGTGGTGATGGTGAAGCAAAAAAGCCGGAAGTAAACTGGAAAAAGAGACAAACCATCAACGGCGTTCTTTAGGTGCAGAGGGACACACTGAGCAACAGTGAAAATGCTGGCAATGTGTAAAGTTAATTTAAATATTTTAACAAAACTAGTTATACAAAGTCTGCTTTTCATGTCTGTCAGTGGGATGATGCTGCTGGAGTTACTCTGGGAGTGCGGCCTTATCGCCTTGTTTTCCTTTCAGGCTTCTTTCGTTCTGTAAAATTTGAAATTCTTCTCCACTAGTTGCATAGAACTACACATGCGGTACAAATCTCTGATTAGCACAGAGCTTAAGGCAGGAAGATAGCAGCACTACTCTGAACTAGCCAATCACCACAGGTCATGATTAGCACATCACTGATAGAAACAGCATTGCTAACTTCAGCCCTGAATGCACTACAGACTTTTAGTTCCCCGAGAAGAAGGGCTGGACACACACTGGATGAGGCTTTTCATTTGGACTGTATCTTTTTACAGAAATGTTGGGTTCTAGTTGCAAGATTTCTCTTCTTCTTTAGCATTAGCTTGCCTGTCAGTCTCTTAGGCTAAATTGAATGCTAAATTTCTAGATTATTGCTGTGCACTGCTGTGTGAGCTGGCATGAAGTCTTCTACTTTGAGAAAATTGAACCTTCTGGTAAATATCCTCATAAAGACGAACAGTGTGACAAATTTATCAGAACAAATGTGAGTTCGCATCACAGTCAGCCATCATTCTCTAAATAGTCTCTGATGACTAAATGGCTAAATTTTAGAATTCTAAACTGAACTGTGGAAAGTCTAAACAAGCTAATGCTAACTTCCAGGTTAGTACCATGCTAGTGAAGCTTGTTCTGATTAACTCCTGTTGTGTTGGGGTCGGTTTGACCTACATTTGAATTTTAAACTGATTGAAACACTGGTGTAACTATATTACTTCATCTTGAAATTATGTAAGTCAGTGATGACAGCGGCATTGCACTCCAGGAGTCCCGTGCTCGAATCCCATCTCGAGGACCTTTCCCGATCCCACCCCCATCTCTCTCTCCCACTTCACTTCCTGTCACTTCTGATCTGTCCTGTCTTAATAAAGGAAAGAATGCCAAAAAAAAAAACTTAAAAAGAAATTACGTAAATATTTCTCATTTAGGCCAATGAATATGCATGCAAAGCATGGACATATAGTTGTGTTTTAGAATGTGTGTACAATTTATTTATTTATTCATTTCTGTTGGGATCCCATTGGTTTATATTCAATTTGCCAAAAATCAACACTTTGGGGGTAAAAAAAAAACAGAAGCCTCTAAAAGATTAAATAAATTTTGGCAAATTGCATGGCCTATTTTACCTACAACATGACTGACTGATTGATTGATTGATTGATTGATTGATTTTTACAAAGTTTTCCCATCCAATTTGCCAAAAATCAACACTTTAGGAAAACAAAGTACATAAGGTGGAAAATCCCTAAAATATGAAATAAATTGACTTTTGGGTCAGTGTTTTTCACCTATTGCATTCTGTCCAGCTCAGTGCTGCCTATTATACCTAAAAAAACAACGACTGACCCTCTCCACATCAGCCCAAACCCTTTCATCCTAACTTTGTCTGTATTCCCTGCCTAAAAATGCATTGCTTTGCTCATAATACTGATAACTGAAAAATGTGATATCTGGTACTCACTTAAGTTCAGCCAGAGGATTATGAAATTCTCATTCACTCAGAGCCAAATCTGAATGATAAAAGCATTTGACAGAACTGACCTCAGGCCTGTGATTCTAAGAGCAGTATGTCCACAGTATCTAATAAGGTGCCTCATGCAGCACAGTCTGTGAAACACACAGTATAGCGAGGGGAAAACACTTGCCTGACAAATAGGCAGAAAAAAGATTCGAGATTAGCATTCAACCATGGCAAACCAGCAGGAGCAGTTTGGAAAACAGTAGGATTTCTGTTTGCCATGTGCCAGCTACAGGTTTATAGGGGGGGAAACGTTCCCATCAGTCGTTTATTTCCCTTCCAATTTATTTCTCTTCTCATTTCAACTGCAGTGCATGCAGAAAAAAAAAAGTCTGCAGCTAGAATGCTTTATTTTTACTGCACGCATTTTCAAAAGAAATTAAGACTTTTAATACAGTAAAGACTACAGTAACTTTTTTTTCTTTGGATAAAAGTTTTTTTTTTTCTATTCATCAAAGAATCTTGAAAAAAATGTATCACATAATGACTTATGTTTCTGAATGACTGAATGTTTCTTAATCATCAACTCAGCATGTTAAAATGATTTCTAAAGGATCATGTGACACTGATGACTGAAGTAATGATGCTGAAAATTCATCTTTGCATCACAGGAATAAATTGCATTTTACAAGGTATTAAAATAGAAAACAGCTATTTTAAATTCTAATACTATTTCACAATATTGAAGTTTTTACTGTAATGCAATGCAATATAGACATTACAAAAACGGCTTTAGAAACTTGTATGTTGTTTTCAATGCCATAGCGAACTGACAGTTGAGTTTGACTGTGATTCTGATGTTTCCCTTTGAGGTGCAAAAAGGAAGTATTCAAAATTGGCATGGAAAAAGAACCCTTGGCAATACTTGAGAGTTGAGAAAGATAAAGAGGTGTCATCCTGCAGGAAGTAGCAAGTACTAGGAGGGGGCACGTCTCACACATAGAAGAAACCCAGTTTGATATTTCTTACCTCACTGTCACATTCTACAGCCTGTGGCAAGATCCTTCAGCTTTCAAGGAAAGATCTGGGTTAAGCTAAGCTTTATCATCAGCATTTGTGTCAGAATGTTGATTACCACAGAAAATAACATTGACAAGTTTCATTCATCTTCTGTTTCTTTTACACTGCATTTACAATGGAAGTAAACAAGGCCAAGTACGTTCAAGCTTTTAAAGCAGAAGCTTTTATTTTTGTTATAGCACCTGCGTGAATGCTTCCTTCAAAGGAGCTATAAAAAAACTAATCAGTTTGGTTTTAAAACTTCTAGGCAGATGAACTGCAGCAATTTGTCATTCACTGCATGTAAATAGTCTTTTTCCGATGTTTTGCTTGTGTCTGTTATAGGAATTTATGGATTTGTTGGGGGAAAAAAATGCATGTTTGCAAGCTATTAAAGGAACAGTTCACCTAAAAGTTAAATTTTTGCTTAAAATGAACTCACCCCAAGGCTATCTGGGATGTAGATGAGTTTGTTTCTTCATCAGAACAGATTTGGAGAAATGTAGCATTACTTGCTCACCAATCCTCTCCAGTGAATGGGTGCCGTCAGAATGAGAATCCAAACAGCTGATAAAAACACAATACAATAATCCACAAGTAATCCACACCACTCCAGTCTATCAATTAATATCTTCTGAAATGAAAAGCTGTTGTTTGTAACAAACAAAACCATCACTAAGTTTTTTTTTTTTTTTTTTTTTTTTTTTTGTAACTTCAAACTTCCAGCTAAAATGAGTCCCCTATCCATAATATTTCTTTCTCCAGTGGGAAGAAAAAAAAATCTGATCATATGCACAGATCAAGCACAAGTGAAAACAGCTCTAAACAAATATGTTGGTGGATTTTCATGTGAGAGAACAACAGTGGATGGACTTTTTCAATGGAGGAAGTGTTATTACGGATTATGGATTTTATGGATTTTGGCCAAAAGCAGTGGTTTAAAGTTAAAACACCTCAATGATGGATTTGTTTCATACAAACATGCTGCTTTTTACTTGTGTGGATTACTTATGGATTATTGTGATGTTTTTATCCGCTGTTTGGACTCTCATTCTGACGGCAACCTTTCGCTGCAGAGGATCGATTGGTGAGCAAGTGATGCCAAAAATACACTTTATGGGTCACAATTAATAATTTTTCTTGTAGGCCAAAAATCATTAGGGTATTAAGTAAAGATCATGGTCAATGAGGATATTTTGTAAATTTCCTACTGTAATATCTCAGCCAAATATTTTCCTATCCTAACAAACCATTCATCAATTGAAACTTATTTATTCAGCTTTCAGATAATGTATAATTCTCAATTTTAAAAAACTGATGCCTATGACTGGTTTTGTGGTCCAGGGTCACAAATACATAGTATTTTTTGCATTGCCACATTAGGAAGTGTTTTACAATAAACTGGGAAACGAGTTAATAAAATAATCAACATAATGCTAGAAATACTGTCGATTGCCTAATCTGAACTTAACCTTCAACACTGCTTAATTATGCAGTACACTGTGTGAGATTCTTTACCCTGATGTACCCATCAATATTTTGCAAACAAAAGAAATATGAGGTGCTGTTCCAGAACAGATTACAGATTTTGCAGACACATACCGTTTTTGCAGCATGTGGATATACTCCTGGCTCTCGCTGGATGCCTGGCCATCTGCAGGCACGCTGAGTTTCTAAATTGTTGCCGTCTCTGCCAGCACTAGTTATGTTACGAGAAGCTGCTGTCTCATTACTGCTCCCAGGCATCCACGTTTAGGAACACACTGTTTAGCAGGACACGCGCACCTCATAACAACACTGATAATATGCTGTGCTCCACTCTTGTTAAAGTTAAGACAGTGCACTAATTGCTCTAATGGAGAGATGTTGCAATTATCAAGAGAGCTGTTCCAACTATAAAGTCACCATTAAAGATAATTAACGCTCATAACACGGCAACTATAAGAACGCAGTTTATATTACACCCTAAAACCACTACTTTGTACTAACGCTGATCTCCGATCATCAAAATAGTAATTGTAAAAAAGAATAACATTACAATTACACATGCATGCAGATTTTGTAAAAACAAATAAATAAATATACATAAATATGAATTATGCATTATATATCCACATATACATTTTAAATATAAATAAGTATAATAAATAAAATTACATATATATATATATATATATATATATTATGAATGCTGCAACAGGAAACCATCATTTCAAATTCGAAAACAATTATTGTAAATTATTTTCGTTCCTAGCGTTCATCTATACACCTGCCTGTAGAGAGATGCATGTAACAGATGCTGACAGCAGTCAAATATTGCATGCTGTTTAGATGCAACAGAGTGATGCAGATAAATTACCATCAGCTTCCTTCTGCATAAACAGTCTGACAGCCAACCCCATCAGCGACGACGCACGCAAATACACATATACACACACTGCCTGCCATTCATCCTTTGCAAACAGCCTGACACCGTGCATGTCACCCAAAAAAAGCCAGATAACGTCCAGATTTAACATGCGTTATTTGGGATGTTTTATTTAAACAGGCATTAAAGCTCGTTTTGCTTGCACTCTGCCAGCGGGGATGAATCAATGAGCACGTACTGACACTCCACCAGATAAAAACTGAATATTCAGTTAACAGTACATTTGGATTAGTCTTATCGACACTTGGGAAGCTAAGAATCAGTTGTTGGGGGGAAAAAGAGGAGGAAAAAAAGCCATAAGGAATTAGACAAAAGTCCACTCCACTTGATGCCATGCCTAAGTAATCCAAAAATAAAATAAAATAAAATAAAAGGGGCAAAAATTGAAATGTGCTGATTTAAAAACCTACTGATTATGTTGGAATGGAAGCTATATTGGGAAAATAACTGGGAAGGAAAGTCACTATGCTTGGAGGGTTCAGCGGGCTAATGCTGTTCAAATGGCCCTCGAGATTAACTTCACCCAGATGCTCCAGTGACACAGTGTGACAATGTGAAACTCCTCCAAGCTTATTTAACATTCTAGCCATGTCATCCCCGAGCCTAGAGAAGTCATCCTTTAGAGGACAATGTGAGGGTTGTAAAAGATTTCCACACAAATCATTTTCATCCTACTTTCCTGCCACACTTTATCATCTGGATGCCCATTTTCTTCATTCCATATCCTTCACTTCCTTAACACATGGTCTTCTGTTATAGTTTTTACAAACAAGCAGCTCTAAGTGTGATAATATTCCGACTAAATGGCCTTTCGTTGGTGGAAGAGGGTGGGGAGAAGGATCAACTGAAATAAAGTCGTTGTGACCTTTGAGGATTTAAGAAAATATGACTGGTTCCAATTGCTCAGGAAAGTTACCGTAAGTACTGACAACCATTTAAAACTAAACATGGTTTTGACTTTTAACATTTAATTTAATTTAATTTAATTTAAGATTTTATTTATATTATTTATGCAAGTCTGTAATTTCATTTATAATATTTTTTAAATGTAGTTTAATGTGTAGTTTAAAATCTGCATTTATCAAATACACAGTAAAAACAAAAAAATATATATATTATTACACAACTGAGATATTATTGAAATTTAAAAGAATTATTCTCTATTTCAATATATTTAAAAATGTAATTTATTCCTGTGATGCAAAGCTGAATTTTCAACATCATTACTCCAGTTTTCAAACAATCCTTCACAAATGATTAATTATTAATCAATTATTAATGGTGCTCAATAATTAAAAATGATTTTTATTATTCTCAATGTTAAAAATGTATTAATTATTTTATGTAAAACGTAATACTTTTTTTTCAGGCTTCTTTGATGAATAAAAATGTTCAAAAGAACAGTGTTTATTTGAAATAAAAATCTTTTGTAAAATTACAAATGTCATTACTGTCACTTTTGATCAATTCAATGAATCCTTCCTAAAAAATAAAAATAAAAAAAATAATAATAATAATAATAATAATAATAATAATAATAATACATAAGAATAATAATCTTTCTTGCTAAATTACATTTTTTGTCATTTAACACTAAATAAACATAACACTGGTTGCAAGAAGTTCTAATCACTGTGGTCTACAGTAGCTCTAGTTATTGTCACATGACAACATGCTTCCAGAACTGAGTGTCCTTGAAGGAATGACTGCAGTATCCAGACCGTGTATATGGAGTGTGCACACGCTAACCCACCAAATGCCAACGAGAACAACTGGAATGCTAATGGATCACTCTCTTCTTCTCCAGGTAACTCTCTATTAAAACCCAGTTATGTGGTAAACTGAATAGCCATATGATCACATAATCAAGGATACTACTGGAAAGGAACAGTAAAGCCAATGTAAACTCATAGCCTAGAGGAAAAGCATTAATTCGGCACTAGAGATTGATTTAATATATTCAGATTAATTCAGTGGTCACTGGAAATGATCCATGCGTGAAATAATATCAATAAAAGTCAGACAATAGCATTTCATGTGAAGCTTCAAATAACCCTTCAAAACTGTCGATAAAAGGAAGATTTCTTTATGCATACCCACCATATTTTTAATCCACATGTGTGCAAAGTGTGACCTTGTCCTGAGGCGCAATGGATTCATTTGCATCACTTTGTTTAGTGTGTTTGCATCTGAGCCTGACAGGAAGGTTAACTGCTCTCATTTTGTGCCGGGTCACTTTGCACTGACAGTAATCTGAGAAAGTTCAGTATCAGGTCAGAGCCCCCGTATGTCTTCAATAGTTCAGAACAGTAGGAAATCCATCCGCACGGTGTGAAAATAAGCCTTTAATTACCCAGTGTCCATTCTCGCAAGTCGCTTTCCTGAGAGCACGTTTAAAAAACGAGCTGAACTAAAACCCACCAGTGTTTCACTGCAACTTCGGTGATTTCATAATTAGTCAATTAAGCTGTAAAAAGAGAGGCGAGATAACAGCGCCTCAACCGCTAATTAATTTCAGATATGAGTGTAAGGGGAAGGAGAGGTCAGCGCACGGGGCTTTTCCTGTGAAGAAGCAACTTAGCCGTGCAGTGAATGAGATAAAAAGGACTACTAAATGCTGTGTTCACAGCTTAAATACTGTGACATGAGGCACACATAAACACTGTAATTTGCTGAGGAAAGTGAAGACCCTGCAAAATGGCGGGAAAAGTCAGTAAAAGACCGTGAATAATGAGTAAAGTGATGTTGCGGTCGTTTAAACAAAGTTAGAAGCAACATTTCTCAGTGTTAATGTGGATCACTTCAATTACCCTTCACAAAAAAAAAAAAAAAAAAAAGCAGTAGAAATACATAGCTTATGGCATAACAAATTAATATATGCAAAATAACAGATGTTTACTGCAGCTTCACTATTCCACACTTTCGTAGCAAGTTTTGAGCATTAAAAACAGTTGTAATTCAGTCTTCCTACTACATTTACACGGGAAGTGACTTGTGAAAATGGATGATGGGTAAACAGAGCCTTATTTTTAAACCATGTGGATGGATTTCCTGCTAATAACAGAGTGCAACTATAGGAAAAGTTCCATTTATTTTCTCAACAGAAAAAAAAAAAAAAAAAATCAATACAGTCAACAAAAATCAAAAACTGAATAAAAATGCAAAATAACACTGGATTCTGTATACTGGATTCAATTTGCTGAATTAAACCTGAGACAATGTTCATGGAATGCTCAGGAAAATGTTCACAGAATTCTAATGCAACAGTAAAAATTTAAATTAAATTCAAAAATTTAAATTCTAATTAAAATGTAAACATTTCGAAGCATTTAAATAAATAGTTAAAATTCACTGAAATTTAAAATTTGCTGAAATTTCCACGATGTTTCTTCAGCAGAACAGATTTGGAGAAATTCAGCATTTTATCACTTTGCTCGCCAATGGATCCTCTGCAGTGAATGGGTGCCGTCAAAATGAGAGTCTAAACAGCCGATTAAAAACATCACTATAATTCACAAGTAATCTACTCTATCAACTAATGTCTTTCAAAGCAAATAAATACATTAATAACTTCAAAATAAGTCCTCTATTCATAATATTGCTTCATCCAGTGAAAAAGTCATCTCATCTGAATCAGTAGAGAAATATGCACAGATCAAACACTATTTACAAGTGGAAAAAGGCCAAAACAATTCTAAACAAATACGTCTGTGGATTTCGATGTGGGAGGATAACATATGTTGGACTTTTTCACCAGAGAAAGTGTGGATTGTGGACTTTTAAAATCAGTTTTATCAGGATTTATTTCTTACAAACAAGCAGCTTTTCACTTTACAAGACATTAATTGAAGAACTGGAGTTACTTGTGGATTATTGTGATGTTTATATCAGCTGTTTGGACTCATTCTGACGGCACCCATTCGCTCCAGAGGATCCATTAGTGAGCAAGGGATGTAATGCTAAATTTCTCCAAATTTGTACTGATAAAGAAACAAACTAATCTACATCTTGGATGGCCTGAGAGTCAGTAAATATTAAGAGCATACAAAGAGCATCAATATAAAATTCAATTGTGTGTATATATCAGTTATTTCATAAATGATCTTATAAATAGAGTTTTGTCTTGTAAATATTAGAACAGCTGATCATGCTCTTTTATTTAAAAAAGAAAGATAAACCCAAAATGCCTTCTTTTAAAAACTGTGCAATGTTTAAGTCACTGAATTTACACTGAAAAGTAAATGTAAAGCTTCAACAGCTTTTGATCGTGCCCTGCTGTGACTAACATCAGCTCAGTTCATGGCTAACTCTTCTCTACGGATGACGGTGACCTCTGCTGATTTCTCCACAGGCCAGTGTTGCTTGGCCTTGCTGACCGTGCCTGAAGGTCTGACATGAGGAGGCAGACAGTATCATTTACCATCATATGTGGCTCAAAGGCCAGACTGGCTTTTTGTTCAAAACATCCCACAAAGCTCTGGGCTAGACAAGCACGCAAAAACATCTTCAATATTACACCACTGAATCTAAGGTTTTTATTTAAACATCTAAAAACAGAATCAAAATTAGAGTTTCAAAATTAAAAATACATTTTCATTGAACATATAAAGCAGAAGCCTGTATATTCCCAAATATCAGACTGCATGGTTTCCTCAAAAATATTAATCAGCATAACTCTTTCCAATATTAACAATAATAAATGTTCCTTAATAATCAAATCAGCATATTAAAATGATTTCTGGAGGATCATGTGACACTGAAGACTGTATGAGTAATGATGCTGAAAATTCAGCTTTGCCATCATTTGTTAAAAACACAATGTCTTTACTGTAACTTTTGATCAATTTAATGTATCCTTGCTGAATACCTGTTCTTAATTTCTTTAAAACAATCTTACTGACCCCAAATTTTTGACCAATAGTGTGCTATTGTACATAGTTTGTTTCTGCCACTGAAAAAATAAATAATAATAAAAAAAAAGCTAATTGTGACTTTTGTATGTCAGAATGTTTTTTTTTTTTTCTCCCAATTGCGGTTCTAAGTTCTTTTTCTCAGAATTGTGAGATATAAACCTGCAATTCTGACTTATTTTCCTTAGAATTGTGAGATATAAACTCACAACTGCATGTTATAAAGTTTAAATTGTGAAATATAAACTAAAGAAAAAGGCATAAATTCGCAATTCTGGCTGAATTTGTCAAAAATGCGACTTTATTTCTTAGAATTACAAGTTTAAACCTCACAACTCTGATCTTTTTTTCACAATTACAAGTTTACATCTGACTGTTTCTCAGAACTTCGAACACGTTCTCACTCCTAACTCATCACATACTGACGCTTGGGCAGGACCCCTTTGGCGTCACTTCTTGATGCTCAGGGTACCCCTTTAGCGTCATTTTTTGACATGCAGGGTCCTCCAGTGAAACCCTTGGCATCAGTGTGCTGAAGTGAAAGGCACTGGGAATTTTATCATCATGATTAAATTATGGGTAATAATATTGCTATTATTGCAAACAGTCAACAGTTTCATTTATATTACACTATTTACACATTTAACCCAACCCCTGCCCCTAAACCTAAGCATTTGTTAACAAAACACAAGATATAACAGGCAGATACAACGATATTGATAATTTATTCAAAAAGTATTAATATTCCAAAGGTCCGGAAGCAAAACAATTGATTTGTGAGAAGAATAGACGCAATCACAGTCTCCGTCCGCCGTCCTGTTTGCTGCACTGCAGTCTGTCTGTGTGCGAATTCAAAAAATGCCGCCAGAAGAAGCAGGCCTTGGTTGTGAAATGCTATTGGCTCTTGGGTGTCTCGTGACCGACTGCATCATGCTAATGTTCGGGAGTATCTCTTTGAATGAGATGTGAGCGGCTAACGGAGCGGCCGGGATCCTTTTTAGCGATTAAAACCTTCTGTTATTCGCATAAAGACATCGTACGGCTTCAGAAGACTCGGAATGCAACAGGGCTTGTTTGTAATGCTTTTACACTGCTTGTTTATGGTCAATTTTTGCAAGAAATACCTGTGACTGTGTACTTATATTTGCCTGTTGCGTGTTTTATATTGTTTAGAAGTGGGTAGGTTTAGAGTAGGGGTGGGGTGCTCCAATGAAAGTATACATTTATATAAAATAATTTTTATCTTTACAAATAAATGCAAACCATTAAATTATGACAAACAACTGAAAACAATGGACTTTGCACGTCGAAAAATGACGCTAAAGGGGTACCAATCGTCAATATGTGACGAGTTGGGAGTGAGAACGTGTTGGAACTGTGACTTTATTTCTGAAAACTGCAAGTTTATATCATGCAACTCTGACTTTGTAACTCGCAAATGCAAGTTTATGTCACACAATTCTAAAAAAAAAGTCAGAATTGTGAGATAAAAAGTCACAATGACCTTTTTTATTTTTTTATTCAGTGGCGGAAACAGGCTTTCATAATGTACTGTAGAAAAAGTAAGACTTTTATATTACTCTGAACATGGCCATTAACTGCAAGTGCAAAAAAAAAACATTGTTTGCTTCACTTCTGAGTCTTAAATGACTACTCCGTGAACAGCTTTTAGGAAGACATTTGGAACATAACTTTATATACCTTTGTAATGATAAGGAGAAAAACAGTGGCCTACTCTTTCTTGTGAAAATGACCAATGCAAAGGATGAAATGGCAACCTTATCTATCGTAGAAAAAAAGAATTAGAAAAATACACACACACACACACACATTTATAAACCATCCCTGCATGCAATAAAAAGGTTGCCAATCATTGAAAAAAAGTACATAAAGCATAACCACCCACAGGAAAGACGATTTGCAAAATCGAATCTCCTTATGAAGAACAAACAGTCTAATTTTCCAAAGAAAACAAGTCAAATACTTTCATGTGTGTGTAGAGGATGTCGAAGACTATATCAAAGACTATTCTTGAGGAATTTTAAGAAAAAAAAAAAAACATATTCAAAACTTAATATAAACTGATACTTAAATGAACAATAACTGAGAAGAAGACTCCCAAGGCAACCTCTGAGCAAATAAATGTCCTCTGGGATAATTGCCAAGTATCATTTAGAGTAATTAAAGCATGCAACACTATCCTTGTTGTAAATATGTCTTCAAACGCCAACAGTCTATTTTATATGAGCACTTTACTTTATAGTAAATATATTTTGTTATCTTTACTGTGCAACCAGCCTTTTTCCAAATATAACTGAATCTTTCCTCTGGCTGCAGCACTGGCATTAGAAACTGAGATTTTGTAATCTACCATCTTGTAATAAAACTTAATTTAATAAATATGCTCCATGCTGCATAAAAATACATTTTTTTCTGTTTTTTTTTTCCTTGCAACAAAGCGCATAAAAAACCTAAACAGACTGAAAAGAGTTTATTGCAAACCACTGAGAAGAAACGCCCGCTGAATTTGTAATGGACCGTGAAAAGCAGCGCTTGTGGCGATTCTTGGTGGCCTTACTGTGTGTGTGAGGAACATTTTTTTTGGCCATTTTTGCCTTGGTACAGTTTGAATTGAACTTTTTATACAATCTGTACACTTCCCTCAGATGCTTTTTCTGTGTATTTTTGTATGATGAATACAATAGGTAACTCTAACAGGATATGAAGACTTGAGTTTCTCAAGTATTTGTTTGAAAAGGTTTTTCCCCTTTTTACATTCTTGAAAGATACTCAAAAAATGCTATTAGAAAGAACAGCATTTCCAAGGTCCAATAAGACAAGTGCACAGGCAATAATTAACTCCCTTTTCCAAGCAAATTACTACACAGGAGTGACTACATCTGGTATCTCTTTGAAATGTGATGGGACCACAGCGCAAAGTGGCACGACAGCCTGCCAGGGAATTATAGATGCAAATGTGAGTGTTACACAGCTGCCAAAATCCAAAAAAGAAGAGTCCAAAATCAAAATCACAAAAGACAATAAACTGAGAGATGTTGCTTTTTCATGTTACCGCATGTTTGGTGCTGGTCTAACTGATGGACTAACATTTATTATCAAAACATGATCAGCAAAGTAACTTATTTATAGTGAAATGGGATCACCAAAAGAACTATTGGTGGTTAAGATCAACTAGCTTTCAAAACCAGCAATACTGCTCTTTTCATTAGGGTTGCTTCATATCACTAACTCAAATTGGGCATTGACAGCTTCTCCGTAATTAGAAACCGTTGGGTCGTTCCCCACAGACAACAAGGAAATGAAAAAATCGGTTGGAGGAGCAGTGGATAAGGGTGCAGAGCTCAGCGTGCCCTCGATGTGCCTGTGCATTAAGAGAGTGGATGGAAGTGCAAGGCTCCGGACACAGAGAAAAGCGGCATGTGCTCGCATCCTTTACCGCAGCAGTGACAGCGCATACGTAATGCCGCTGAACAGATGGAGATGAGCTCGGGCATATTAAGAGATTCAATGTTTTGAAAACAGACAGGAGGAAATGTCAGGTCATAATGAATTAACTGAGAAGGTGAGATGTCACATCTCAGATAAACACAGATTTTCACTCATTGCTTTGATCAGGTAATATGATGGTAGTTTAAATATATATTCTGAAAAATAAATATAGAACTTTTGCATTTTTCTATGTGCATCAAAACAAACAAACAATAAATAAAAAGCTACGCTAGGTTCATTTTAAAGTATGTTTTCTCAAATGTCTTAATAAGGGTGACTAGCATTATTAATGTGTATCTTTAAAATAAATAAATAAATAATGTTTTTGATGCATAAAGTGCATCAAAAATTTCTGTGCGTATCAAGAAAATACATGATCTCTATTGTAAATAAATACGTTTTACTTGCATTTATCAAAATATTTACATTGTCTCCATTAATAAATAAATGTTAAATAAATTTTACTTGCATAAAGTACATCAAAAAATGTTGTGTATTAAGAGAAATGCATTATCTGTATTTTAAATGAATGAATGTATAAATAAATAAATAAATGTTTATCTACGTGTATCAAAACAACACATTTACATTATCTCTATAAATAAATAAGTAAACGTTACTTGCATAAAGTGCATCAAAAATGTTGTGCATTAAGATAAATACATTATCTCTATTTTAAATAAATAAATAAATAAACGCTATGTTAATTTTAAGGTAAGCTGTCTCAAACGTCTTTATAATGGTGATAAAAATGCGCATAGAAATTGCATCAAGAGAAATATATCTGTTTTAAACAAGAAAGAAAGAAAGAAAGAAAGAAAGAAAGAAAGAAAGAAAGAGAGAAAAGAAAAATAATTTTTTCACACAACGTTAATATTACAATTGTTAAAAAACAATTGTAAAAGGACTTAAAGTTATGCCAACCTTGTAACTATAGAGTTTTTCAGTCAAGCACCGCTGACTGACTTTCTTCAGGAAATGTAAAAATCTACTTGATCAATGTCATTTTGCATTTTATTTTATGCTGACGGCATTCATTTGACAGCAGCAATTACACCTGAGCTCCCAGGACAAATCTTCCAAAAGCAGTGACCTTGCCCTCTTACCCTTGCATGGATTTTCTCGGCTGAACCAGGAAGTCTTTTCTATCCTGCCTCTGGTAGAGCGAATCCTCAGAGTAGCGTGATTAGCAAAAGCGTGAGGAAAGCTGCCCTCCAGACATGATTAATATGGATCTCTGCAGTGAGTCTTATTGCTAAACCAGTCAGCATAATCAGCAAAAAATAACAAGGGGTTAGGAAGAAAGGGAATCCAAGCTCAACAGAGGCCAGAAGAATGAGTTGAGCACACCTGAATAAAACATGCAAAGTAAATTTGTATTTGACAAAACACACGTTTTGTGTTTTTGTCAAATGAAAAGGTATATCTACAGTATGGAAATGAAAAGTGTGATTGCATGGAGCAAGTTGACTGGTTAATTTGCCTGAGAACTGCTGAGAAGTGTGCACACGCATTACATCCGAAGAGCATTGCTACTGTCTATGTTTATTCATGCATTGCTACCAATGCCATGCAAATTGCAGCAATTAACTATTGTCTTTTTAAGGGCTCTTCAATTAATGAGTTAACATTTGCCTTTCAAAACTGAATGAAAAAGTGAGTAATTTTATTTGAAATAACCATAATTGTTCACACATTAACGTGCCTGAGACAAATCACCTATTTAAAAATATGAATTATCAGAATCATTAAGCTGGCTGCCGAAGGTAATTTTGTTTAAATAAGAGACAATATGAGAATTCAGGAGACTGTCTGCGTTTCATGGTCTGCTTTAGTTACAGATTTTTGCCTGCAACCACATATGGTGGATGAGATCATCCTTTTCAAAAAGCATGTTTTATGCTCGCTGTGAAAATTGTGATTTTGTATACAACTATATCACGAAAATCCTCACAGACACTAGTTCTCATGCAGACATAAAAATTCGAAAACATAAAGATTCGAAAATAGCCTCCACGCTTCCAGCAGAAACACATTTGCTGTTCTGTCGTTTCATATCTGAGTAAGAATTGTTTTTTTTTTTCCTTCTGACTGTGGCAGCCTCAAGACTTCTATCCTCCCATCTCGTCTCTTCTCTTCTCGAGCCCCTGGTCCGGTTGGCAGATCCATGAGACTCCTAAAAGTCTAAATTATTCAGGCACACCTCATCAATCACTTCCACAGCTGAAGTCTTTAGGTATGAAGAGAAATATGCAATTGAATAATTCATCTGAAGCTGAACACAAGCTATTTCGAGATTGGGTTTTATTTGGAGGTAGCCAGTGAACATTGGGTTAAATGAGATAAGAGTTCACATGTTTGTGTTTCGATAAAATGGACAGTTTGGTACTGTAGATAACTGTGTGTGTTGGCTTTAGTTGTGTGAACGCAAGAAGCAGTGCAGACTGAAACTCAAGACTGGACACACACATATATATCTACACACATACATACAACAGTTCTTTCTGGTCCTCGAATCTGATTGGCTGAAAGGAGTGTGATATTCTAGTGATATCAGAACTCCAACCATTTCTCTGTTGGAATCACAGTGAGTGTCATGGTGGATGCCTAAATCAACTATCATTTTAAAAATAATACTGTTTTGTGTCACGTATTCTATTTTTAAGAGCTTTTTAGGTGAGAATGTACTTCTAGACCTCAAATATACAATTTTTTTATAAAGATCATGTTTATTTGAAAACTTGCTTTAATGTTTTCAGAGGTGTAAGCTCCAGGGCATCAGCGGTCATTCAGCACTCATGACCCTACCGGGTGCCTTACTTCAGCCAGATCTTCTGGATTTTGCCGCTGACTCTGATGTCTCTATAGTGGTTAAACATGAGATATATTTCGTTTTGGGTAAATCTAATGGGCAGTCTTTGGTTTCATTAATCTATTATTTTTTTCCAGAGCAAATCATTTTGGCTGAGGGCAAAATCAAATCATTTTATATTTTATGTAATGAATGCTGTCTATCAGAGCACTGACTTAGTGATTTTGACTGAATAGCAGCTTTATATAATTAAAAGTAGTATTTAATAATACAGCTGAATCAAAAGTTTACACACACCTTGCAGAATTTGCAAAATGTTAATTATTTGACCAAAAATGCATGCTATTTTTTTTTACCCGAATAGGATATTTCACATAAAAGACGTTTACATATAGTCCACAAGAGAAAATAATAGCTGAGTAGCTTCAGAAAATGACCCTGTTCAGAAGTTTACATACCCTTGATTCCTAATACTGTGTTGTTACCAGAATGATCTACAGCTGTGTTTTTTGCTTAGTGATAGTTGTTCACCCTGTCACTAAAACAAAACAAGTTCCTTGTTTGTCTTGAACAGTTAAACTGCCTCCTGTTCTTCAGAAAAATCCTTCAGGTCCCACAAATTCTTTGGTTTTTCAGCATTTTTGTGTATTTGAACCCTTTCCAGTATCGATTGCATGATTTTGAGATCCATCTTTTCACACTGAGGACAACTGAGGGATTCATATGCAGCTAGTACAGAAGGTTCAAACACTCACTGATGCTCCTGAATATACTTACACATATATATATTTTTTTTAAATGTGTTTTTATATATACATAATTACACACAGTACACACACACACATATTAGGCAAACTCAAACTTTTATTTTGTATACGATTAATCGTTTGACAGCCCTAATTTAAACAACACTCAGTTGTTGTTTTTTTAATGTATTTACACCCTTGTTCTGTCAAAGTGTTGTATAAACGCAATATCACACTCCTAGCCTTGTATCGAATCACAGCTGTGCCTATATACAGCTATATTGCATGGCTACTCGTGTGATATTGCTCATATGTTATAGTTGTAGTTTAGAAGCTTTAAGCTTCTCAATTTAGTTTTAAACTAGCTCTCTGAACACTGAAAAAGGGTTAAGAGGTGAATTGGTCATCAGAGAAATAACTAAAGCTGTTATGAACTCTGAATTGCTAAGATTCAGACCTGACACTTGCTCTAAAAGAAGCTTTGGCATTAGTTGAGCTCAATGTCACCCTCATTTGTCCCACTCGAGGCACCAGAGCATGAAAAGATGCCATTGGCTGTGATGTGGCCGCTGAAACTCTCTCGAGAGCTTTGTCACACTGAATAGGGTCACCATGAGGATCACTGCTGGCCATTCTCAAAACCCTCTACAGAACTTCCACAGATCCTGCAGGGTTATACAATGCAGTCAGACTCACAGAACAAATCCTATCACTCTATATGACAAGAAGCAAACAAGGGCTTGACAGCCTCTGGTTATAATACGCTTTCATTGTATGGAAAAATAGAAGCTCATACAGCATGCTTTGATTGGCTTTGATATCAGTTTTGTTGAGTGGTTGATGTCAAGAAAAGAGTACAACAGTCACTGTCACCTAACTAACAAGTGCACCACTAGCACCCTCTTTAAATGTGCAAAAATAGTCCAACAAGTGCCTCCATGTCCCGAAGACAGACACAAAAGTCTTTCTGAGAACTCCTTAGACAGCCATCAGCCAAGTCTGAGTAATGAAAACAATTAACAGCTCTAATTACCTCTCTAAATCACATTCAAACACGCTGCTTATTGATTTGATAGATTGAGCTTGAGTTACGAGGAGCTCCAGTCAAACGGGCCCTTGTAAAGAAAAAAAAAGAAAAAAGAAAAATTATTGCCGGGGCAACAGAAGCTGGCAGCCGTTCAGTGTGTAAATAAATCTTCAGAAGATGTGGCAGTCATCTTTCGGCTCCCTGCGTACACGTCCCAAAGGCCTCATTCCTCCGCCAGTGTTTCATATCTGTTCAATAATGCTGAAGTATCTCATTAATAGTCCATAGATCTTTATTTTCCATACATGGAGTCTGAATCTCCTCTCTTAGAGGTTTTAGGATTTGAAATCCATTGGTTGGTCTCTAAATAGGCTTAAATTTAAATCAGTGAGTCCTCTGTGGGATAGAAACACTGTGTTCGTGCAAATAATCCATTTGTTCAGATTAAGACACCTGTAAGAGGGCATGCATGAGTAAAGCCAAGTCTTAAACTGCTTCATTAGACTAAATACAAATACAGAGATACAGCTGTGCTGCTAGGCTGCGATGGCACTGTTCACCATAACTGTTTACTCAGTACATCTAAGTCTATTTTAGCTGCACTAAACAGATACTCGTGGCACATGGTGGGCATTTGCTAAATCAAGTAGCACCTCTACGGTTCTCCAGTTCTGTTTTCATAAGGCCCAGATAAAAGCAACACACAGAGAAATATAGAGCTTAGCAACACATTTACCATTTATAATTAATCTTAATCTAAACATCTTAATTAGATAATAAGCCAATAAATAAATATGTATTTATATATTAGCATTTGTGTAAGGTAAAGTTTTCTCAAATGTTCTCATAATATATATTTTCGGACCACTAAACTGTAACAGTGTTACAATGAATATATATATATATATATATATATATATATATATTTCTTACAATTATACTATACTTATAGAGTAAAAATATACGCAAAATGTTATGAATAAATAATAAATGTATTATCAATACAATATGATATAACAAAAAAATTATCAAAACAATGATAATAATATATTACTATATAATAAATGTATTATTACAAACACTATATACTTTTCAAATATACTAAAATTTTTAAGCATTTAAAAATAATGTTAATAATGTGTAAATTATTAATAGTAAAATGATTTAAATAAAAATGATATTAATAATATATATGTATTATTACCAACACTATTATTAAATACTTTTTAAATATACTAATACTACTTTTAAGTATTTATATATATATATATATATATATATATATATATATCATTACTGTAACAGTGTGGCAATAATAATAATAATAATAATAATTATTATTATTATTATTATTATTATTATTATTTTAAACATTTCTCACCACATTACTGAAGGTTAGTGGCATTTGGATGATTGAAAAAAAAATATATTTAATTTAATTTTATTTATTTATTTATTATATTTATTTTATTTATTTATTTATTCTCTTTCTTTAATTTTAGGGTGAACTATGACCCTAGAATTCCTTGAAAGTTCCAAGAGACACTTTTGCACTTTATGTAAAGTCCAAATGAACTCTGAAAGGATCATCGTAACTACAGATGAAGCATTCAAAACCACCCTTTAGACAAAAAAAAAAGATATTTTAGCGCATATCCAGTTATCTGAATTGAAAACACTGCCACAAGCGGTTAGCCCGTCATCATATGAACACAGCTGTGCTTACACAAAGCTGCCCGACATGCTTGTGTGCTTTGCCAGTATCAGAGTTCCTGAGTGCCAGAGACGGCTCGCTGGCAGCCGGGCGGTGGGTGGGTGAGGCGGGTGTCACTGATATACATAACCCAGTAGTGAGAGATTTTCTGTCCTTATCCTCCTCTGCTGTTCCTCCTATTAATAACCCCTCACAAACACTGTGCCCAACCTATACTGACCCCTCCACATACCCAGAGTGTCTGTCTGTTTTTAACTCTTAGAGTTATGACTTTAACTTTAGTAAGGGTTAGAATAGCAACATTTTTTTCCATCTGGCCTCACCAAAGAAAGAGAGACAGGAATACCTTGTCCTAGATCTCTACCTGTATTTTTACGACTAGTGTATATTATTGTGAAAATTGCATGTTAAAAATGTAATATAATATGCAGCTAATACATCTTGATTAACAAGTTAATAATCCAGTTCTTTTAATGACTCCATCGAAGAATATCACGTTTCAATGTCAAACTCATTGCTCATTGGTTTATTGTAAGACTAAAATCACAGACCATCTTGAACGGTTGCACATTTATTAAAAATATATAAATAAATGTGCATTATTAAAATAATAAAATGTTTTTAAATTGCATACATTATTATTAAAATGTAGTAGTATTATTATATTTAATCTTATTCATTTTTTTATATATATATATATATATATATATATATTTTTTTTTTTTTTACAGGACATAATAATCATGAAAGCACTGCAATCGTAACCCTAATCATTACATTTCTTTTGATTCCTGTCATTTCTATTCAGCTATCAGCCCTTCTAGCCTAAAAATGTATTCGGGCTTTAAAAGGAATCATTTTCTCTCCATGCAATTCACTAGTGATTCAGCGCACATCATCTTGCATCAACTATTTTCGCTTTCTTTTCATTCTCCACCATTTGAGGTTGATCGAGTCCCAGAGCTCCCGCTGCAAGGCTGTCTGCTACGGTTCAAAACATCTTCAGGGTCGACAGAGGAAGCAAACACCCAACAGGCTGGGACTCTGTTACATGATGAAGCGATTCATTTTAGGGATGCCCAAACAATGAACCCGCATCTGTCATTTAAAAGCTTTGAAGATGTCCTGTTAGTAGGTTTAAATGGTTTAAAAGGACATGAGCAATATAAATCCAAAATAGGAGTAATGGAATAGGAAAATACAGATTTGTAAGGCACTAAATCTGCCTATTTTTTATAGCTCTTCCCATATCTGAGACTATCTTTAAAACAGCATGCTTATTGTAGACTTATTTATTTTTTTATTATTTTGTTGTGTGTAATTCTGTCCTTAAAGCTACTGTACTTCACAAACTGCCTTTAAACAGTAAAATCAGTAAACAGTAAAATTACAATACATTATGAATCATAATCTACATGCTGACTTTGAGTCTATCACCAAGTACACCACTTGTGTTTTTATATTCCAGTGATGTTAGCAATATAAATTACTGTTTCAATTAATGAATCTGGGCCTCCAGGCAGAACAAAAATACAGCAATGGAAAGCCAATGAACATCAGATGATTTTTCCATTGCAAATAGTGCTCATTATGGTCTCAGCTACTCCTAGTAAACCCCGGCATCCAGCAGGATGTATTTTAGAGTCTCTTGTCCAGTAAACATTGATTTTTGCTCTGTTAAATTCAATGCTACAGGTACAAATGTTTAAATATTCATGCAGATTACAGTGAATCACATTCAGTGGTTAGACAAAGCGATTCTATGGAAGCCTGATAATGACCCAGAGAGAGATTATTTCTCACAATTTTGAGTGCGTAAATAAATAAATAAATAAATAAATAAATAACAAAATACTTTTAGGGTAAAAAATATAGTCTAAAATGATTAAATAAATAATAAATGTATTATTATAAATACTAAATACTTTGAATATATACTTAAATATATAATAGAAATCATAAGTATTTAAAAATAATGTGGTAACATTAGTTAACATGAACTAAGAATGAAACAAACTTCTACAGCATATTTATTAATCTTATTCATGTTAATTTGAGCATTTACTAATGCATTATTAAAATTAACAATAAAATAATAATAATAATAATAATATTGCTAGTAATGATAAATTATGCTAAAACTATTGAAATAAAAAAGATAATAATAATAATAATAATAATAATAATAATCATCATCATCTTCTTCTTCTATCTATCTATCTATCTATCTATCTATCTATCTATCTATCTATCTATCTATCTATCTATCTATCTACCATCTGTCTGTCTGTCTGTCTGTCTGTCTGTCTATCTATCTATCTATCTATCTATCTATCTATCAAAAATGTTTGTTTTATCTTTTCTCTGAGGCAGCAATGGTTTCCACACCATAAAGATGCAGTTGTTGGGTGCAGGAAAATACACCAAAAAGTGCAAAATATTTATAGTATTCATACGATATAGTAAGAATAGTATGGTACGAAGCTATTCTGAATGTAGCCTGTAATCTGGGGCTTGGGTTGTGCTTCTGATACAGTCCAGCAGGTGCTATGTGGCACTCAAACTAAAAATATCTGACCCTGAACTCCAGACCTCAGCGAGTCACCAACTGTGTTCTTCTTGCCTCCCGCTATCCATTGAGCTTTGTGAAATGACAGATTAATCCTCCATCTGATTGAAGACATTATGGATTTACCACCTCTATCGACGTTCTACGACAAAAGAAGTTTGATATATGACGTTTCTATAAATTCACTCCTTTGCTTTTTTCTTACTGGATGGATAGATGGATAGATCTGTGCTCAGCTGTGATGTGTGGAGTATTTCTGTCAAAGTACCAAACCAATATGTCCAGCGATCGCCCATGATATGAGCCTCTGCCTCCAGCCATCACCAAGATTGGAGCTGCCACCACAAGCCATATCTATCTTCAACTTATCATCATGCTTGGTGACACACACACACACACACACACACACACACTTGTTCAACGGTTCCTTCTGTCCAAATCAGGCTTCCCTCAACCCAGCTTCCAAGGAACCTAACTTCATGTCTGATGATCTAGAACAAATTCAAGTGAGTTTTAGAGACAAATGTTTACCAATTACCATATAATTGAATTAAAGGGTTACTCCACCCCAAAATGAAAATTTTGTCATTAATCACTTACCCTCATGTCGTTCCAAACCCGTAAAAGCTTAGTTCGTTCATCTTTGCGACACAATTTAAGATCCAAAATATCATCCAATATCTTAAATTGTGTTCCAAAGATGAACAAAGGTTTTACGGGTTTGAAAAGACACAGGGGTAAGTGATAAATGACAAAATTTTCATTTTGGGTTGGAGTAACTTTAACTCAGTTTCCACAAAAATATTAGGCAGGACAACTGTTTTGAAATGTTTCTTGAGCATCAAATCAGCATATTAGAATGATTTCTGAAGAATCACGTGACACTGTAGACTGGAATAATGATGCTGAAAATTCAGCTTTGCATCATAAATTAAATTTGTAAATCTATTCAATTAGAAAACAATTATTTTAAGTTGTAAAAATATTTCAGAATATTACTGTATTTTTTGATTAAGCACATGTACACTGTAAATAACACAATTTGTTGAGTCAGCTTAAAAAAATGTTACCCTGCTGCCTTAAAATTTTAAGTTCAGTCAACTCAAATAAGTTAAGTCAACTTAAAATGTTAAGTTGTACTAAGTAACAACTTAGATATTTGTGTATGTTGAACTTAACAAACGGTTAAGTAACCCAGCTGCCTTAAAATTTTAAGTTGATTCAACTCAAATATCTAAGTTGTCACTTAGTATAATTTAACATTTCAAGTTGAATAAACTTTATTTGAGTTGACTGAACTTAAAATTTTAAGGCAGCTAGGTAACAAATTATTTTAAGTTGACTCAACAAATTGTTTTTTACAGTGTATATCAGGGGTGGGGAACCTTGATCCTGGAGGGTCGGTGTCCCTAGTCAAACACACCTGTATAAGATAATCAAGGTCTTCAGAATACAGTTTTTTTTTTTTTCAGGGTTGGAGCTAAACCCCTGATCTGTATGTCAAGACCCAGAAAAGTATGAAAGACATCGTAAAAATAGTCCATCTGCAATAGTCCATTCAATCTGAATTTTATGAAGCGACGAGAACAGGGGCATCGTTAGGGCTAATCATTCGGTGCTCGAGCCCCGAAAGATTTTTTCTCTAGCCCTGAATGTTTTTGTATCACCCTTCAGGGTTGGAGCTAAACCCCTGACCTGTATAGACATACTTTTACAAATGAACTCTCTTTCAACCAATAAGATTTTTTTTTTTTTTTTTAATCACAAGCACAATCATATGGATGCATCTCTAGAATGGATGCCACACAAACCTTTTTATCTTTGAATGCTGCCTGACAAGACACAAGCGAAAAAAGCAACCACTGGAAATCCGCAGCAACAAGGTCTAGACAACATCCATTGAAAATCTAGGGTGAAACAGGGATTTTGTGGTTGTAAATGGTTCAGTATATCAAACTGTGTGGCCCTTAATACCATCTGAGATCAATAGATCTGTAGATTCTCTGCTGGGTCTCAGAGGAGCCGTGAAAGAGCCGAATCAAAGGAAGCTGCAGGAGGGAATTCTGGGAGAGTGGGATTAAACACACTCCCACTGAACAAATGGACCAGACCACTGCTGTCTGACCAACCAAAAGAAACACAAACATCACAAAGTATTAGCAGTAGATTTAATCAATTCGGTTATGTTTTGTACAGTTTGTTGGTTTGTTTTAATGTTACATTACAGAAAATTATAGAAATGTGTGTGATAGTATCAAAATTGCTGCATAAAGGGTCAAAATGTGTTTCAAACTGACCTACTTAAGTAAGCTAACTGTCAATAGGTCACTGAGCTAACAGCTAGCCAATACTCTACTTACATACTATTATGCAATTTTTTATTTACAACTTCGATACATCAGTTTTTACAAAGATTATCGAAATGTTTTTAAAAATATAAAATGTTAGTCTTTACACTTCAACATTTCATGTTTAATTAAATGAAATGTTACTTGCAGTTTCTTTGTAATTCTAGTGAAATTCATGAGCAAATTCTGAGTAAAAGTTGTTGTAAAGTAATTCGTACACCATTTTTATTCAGTGTAATCTTTACTAATATTTAAAATTTTTAAAAATATAAATATATTTTTAAATGTATATTCTAGGACTTTAAAAAATAGTATTTTAGTCTTTATACTTCAAATTTAATATTTAATTTTTAAAGTTTAAATTAATTTAATTTCTTTGTAATTCTAGTGAAATTCATGAGCAAATTCTGAGTAAAAAAAATGTTGTAAAGTAAAGCATACGCCATTTTTTCAGTGTAATCTTTATTACATTTTTTATTAACTTTTATTATTGTCATTTTTATTAGGTTTTTTTTACATTTCTATTTTGCTTCAATATTTTGAGATAATTTATTTTTTTAATTCAACAATTTTTTATATATATTTTTGGTTTTCACTTTAATTTTAAGTAATTTGTTAAAATGTTGACATTTTTATTAGGTTCAGACTAAAAAGTCTCTATATACTGTAGCTTAAATTAATTTTTTATTTTGGTTTCAGTAATTTTAGTACTTCAATTTTTTTTTTTATTATTTTAGTTACTTGACAGCAACATTTCTAATTTTTTACATTTCTATTTCTACAATAAATTTATTAAAATTTGATTATAAATGTATATTATATTTTATTTCAATTACCAGATTGATTGATTTATTACGCTAACAATAACATCAACGTGGCTAACCTTTATTTTTTAATCAATAACATCAGTGTGGCTAACTAGCGCGCTTAGCTCTTTATTACCATGCTGACGCACATCAAAACCATAATGTCAACAATCAACTGTTATCAGTTTAAAAAAAAAAAAAGTGCTTGAACTTGACCAAAGCATATGGCAGCTTTAGTCTAGCACAGTGTTAAAAAAAAATCTTAAAATGACAAGTTTTTGAAAGCAAGCAAGCAAGCTGTGAGTACAGTTTCTGCCTCTCTAAAACCATAGCAACGGATGGAGGCTCAGAGCGCATTTGGGCTCCTTTCCACACACCAGGTGCCACGGGTAGGGTGTACCAACAATTAGAGCTCTGACACCTCTTCTCTGACTGGAAAGTGAGCATGACGGTAAGGCTATTTAATGGGGCTTTGTAGTGAGAGACAGAAGGCGGGCTCAGAGTTGGACATACAGGACAAAAACCACAGCTGTGGTGAAGTGCACATCTAATGGCCACTGGAGACACCGAGACACCGTAGTGAAGGAGGATCTGTTGGATCTTTTCAGCAAAACTGTGCCTCAGCTTGGGGATTTGGGGAGATCCATGCTGAATGATGATACAACTGACTGTTACTGCTTCACCTGCCCACAAACAAACATAGTGCATTATGTTTATAAATCTCACTCCTAGTTCAGAGTACATATTTAATATCTAAAGCTATTTAAATGTAATTTTTATGCCACAAGAATTATAAAACAAGCAAAGTCATAGAAGCTATATAAGCTATTTCAGTTTTCGCTTTAATTGTAGTTAAAAATGTTATGTGGTTTTGTCAAATATATTTGTTTTCTTAATATTTTTATTAAGCGTTATTTTATTTTATTTTATTTTATTTTATTTTATTTTATTTTATTTTATTTTATTTTATTTTATGTTATTAATTTTAGTTTTAGGTTTTTCTAGACTTAAAATTTAAGTTGACTTTAAGTTTGTAATTTTAATTTGTATTAATGTTTTGTATATTTATATTTTTATTTCGATTTTTTTCAATTTGTATAAAATATATACACACATTTTATTTTATGTTTTTGTAATTTGATATATATATATATATATATATATATATATATATATATATATATATAAATATTTATATTTAGCAGAAGTTTATTATAACATAATATATATATATATATATATATATATATATATACACACACACACACACACACACACACATACACACACACACACACATTTCATTTTACGTTTTTGTAATTTTGGAACTTTACCTTAAACTTATTCACTTTAATTGTAGTTAAAAATTATGTCATTTTGTTATGTGCTTTTGTCATATATATTGGTTTTCTTAATATATCTATTTAGCATCATTTTATTTATTTATTTATTTTTATTTTAGGTTTTTCTAGACTTTAACTTTAAGTTGACTTTAAGTTGCTAAAATATTTTAGTGTATTTTTTTTTTTATATATATATACACACACATTTCATTTTACCTTTTTTTTTGTCATTTTCTAACTTTACCTTTTCAATTTTAAGTTAGTTGCTAATATTTATTTATTTATTTATTATATTTTTTATTTCAGTTTAAGTCTTAGTGATTTTAAGACTTAAACTTATTTCAGTTAGTTGCTGTTTTTTATAGATATTTTTATAATTACATTTTTACATGCATTTAATTTTTAATGATTTTAGGACTTAAACTTATTTATTTCAGCTAGTTGCTAAAAACCCCAATAATGTTTAAGTTTTTTTTTTTTTTTTTTTTTTTTTTTTTTTGTATTTATTTAAAGTTTCAGTTACCAAAACAGTTTTTAATAGTTTTCGTTTACATAAACATTAACAACGCTGGACAGGGAAAATAAATTGGCTAGATAACAACAAATATGCTTATTGCACACAGATTGTCTACTTCAGTATTGGCCATTATCTTCTCTGCTTCAACACATTAGTTCAATTATGCCTTCCTTAAATCGGAAAAACGGAATCATGCTGTTAAATCCTACATTAGCGAAAATAAATCAGCTGCACACTCTAAGGCATTAATCAATAACGGCAATGAGATTTAACTATGGTTTCAGCAGTAAAAATGCAAATATGACTCCCTCATACTGAGCTATAACAGATAAACAGCCACAATTAGCTGTGGGTTTTAGCTCAGTCCATCTCCTGCTCTCTGTGTCGAGGAGTGTGAAGATTTTTTCCCGAGGCACTGTTACAGTCATATTAAAGGCCTTGTCAGTTCATCTGTCCATTCGATTGTGTCAGAGTACATAATGAAAGTCCCAGGAAGCCTTGTAAATGGGCGGGAGGTGAGGATAAAGACGTTGCTCGGCTGACAGGCAGCACTAAAGCAGCTACTGTATCTTGATGAGCTGCTTCAGGCGCCGGCAGCCTTTTGTGTCGCAGCATATATGGAGGAGTCTACATCACTGTGCATAAGCTCAGGGAAATAGCTCCCACGGCACAAGAGAAAAAACCGTTCTCAGAGGGTTCAGCGCCTTAATCTTGACATCGATACAGCCAGAGGTGTTTGTGGCCTCCAGCAGCCCATGAAAGAATATATATATGGGCCTTTCTATATTTGTGGGTACATGTCCGTGAAGTATATTCTTAATATATTTTCATCAATATAAAGCTCCAGTGCTTAATTTTCTAGTACACAATTCTATTTTTCCCAATCACACTACTAAATGTTGAAAAAGCCATATATTTTGTTAAAAAATGATGTTCATATCACATACAACCCTGGTATTCAGCTGTCTGATTTTGTAAAGTTGCTCATTCTCTGCATTTAAGCATTCTGTCTTCAGTTAGATTAGGTTATCAAGACATTTGAGTGTGTGCTTCAAAAATAGTAAGTGTTTATTGT